>NC_044187.1:1059140-1086640 GCF_900880675.1 Sparus aurata | reverse complement strand
AAGGAGCAGTCTGTAGTTTAAAGGTTCAGTCTGTAGATTAAAGGTTCAGTCTGTAGATTAAAGGAGCAGTCTGTAGATTAAAGGTTCAGTCTGTAGATTAAAGGAGCAGTCTGTAGATTAAAGGTTCAGTCTGTAGATTAAAGGAGCAGTCTGTAGTTTAAAGGTTCAGTCTGTAGATTAAAGGTTCAGTCTGTAGATTGAAGGTTCAGTCTGTAGATTAAAGGTTCAGTCTGTAGATTAAAGGAGCAGTCTGTAGATTAAAGGTTCAGTCTGTAGATTAAAGGTTCAGTCTGTAGTTTAAAGGAGCAGTCTGTAGATTAAAGGAGCAGTCTGTAGATTAAAGGTTCAGTCTGTAGATTAAAGGTTCAGTCTGTAGATTAAAGGAGCAGTCTGTAGTTTAAAGGTTCAGTCTGTAGATTAAAGGAGCAGTCTGTAGATTAAAGGTTCAGTCTGTAGATTAAAGGTTCAGTCTGTAGTTTAAAGGTTCAGTCTGTAGTTTAAAGGAGCAGTCTGTAGTTTAAAGGTTCAGTCTGTAGTTTAAAGGAGCAGTCTGTAGATTAAAGGAGCAGTCTGTAGTTTAAAGGAGCAGTCTGTAGTTTAAAGGAGCAGTCTGTAGTTTAGTTGAATAAATGTTAATGAGCAGAGAAAGATCCTCATTGGCTGATAAACAAACTAAATAAACAAACTCTCTTTGTTTTCATGACTGAATTAAAAACTGACCTTTAACACAATTCAGTAAGGGTGTCACGATTTAGATTTTAAATCGAAATCGACCAAAATTAAGTCACAATCTCAAACTTCGAATTAAAGATGTAATCGTCGATGCTGTCACGCCCACACGTCACGTCCGGTCGGCTTGCCGAGTGGAAAAAAACACACGTGTTGAAGTGCTGCAGCCAATCTCCTCTAACTTAGCTACTAGCTAAGCCAGTAGCTATTAGCTACAGCCAGCCAAGCGACAGCATGGTGTTACACCAGTGTTTCCTCCAGTATTTTCTGAGACTGTGGCGCTGGGTGTGTGTGTGTGTGTGTGTGTGTACAGTTTGGGTCATCATAATGTAATATTTATACTTACGTCATAGGCTACTTAGGGATTTAGGGAATGCTCTCACACAGCCATCATGAACTCCCCTGCATGGGCTTCATGTTGTAAAGAAATATTTTTATTATTTGTTTTAAGAGAGGAGTTATCCAAGTCAGAGTCCTGCACGGGTGAAACATAATGTACTGTGTCGGACACAGATGTGATCGGGTCGGACGCCTGAAGAGGCGGGTCGGGTTTTACGATTGCCATTTTCAAGGCGTCACTTATCATCAGTCATTATTAGCGACACAAATGATAAGCATTTATATTTCATATGAGCTCATTAATGCGTGCTTGCGCCCTCCCAGAACTCACATTCCCCACGCTGGCTTACTTTCACTTTTAAAAATTGCGTCCGTCCAATTTTCCTTCGGACGTCGGTATCAATTTATAGCGGGTCGGCTCGGGTGCGGAATGTAAAATAAGACCCGTGCAGGACTCCGCTCTAAGTGACCATTTTAATCCTCTAGCTAATTATCAAGCTAAATATCCAACATGCTAGTTAACATCAAAGTCTGCGGTGGAAGACGACGGTAAAATATTTACTTTCTCTAACACTAGATTTATTTATGCCTGAATTTTTAAGGTGTGGCGGCTTTTATTTTGCCGTGGCGGTGCGCCACAGTCAACTACATGCAGAGGAAACCCTGCTTACACCATTAATGTTCTGCTCCTGGACCGTGGTTGGGAAGCACAGTGGAGATGATTTCCTCCAGGGATGAAGTTTGTGTTTACCCGCGAGGTGAACCCCTTCCACGTGTTAAGCTGGTCGGGAAATAATACCAGAGAGCTTTGCTGTATCTGGAGGAGCCGTCACCTTTATTCACAGCCAGACTGCAGCCTGTACTGTACACTTTACTGCTGTCGCCACTCCTGCTGCTGCTTTGGCTTCTTCTTCTTCTCCCATTCATTCACTGTCTGCACGTACACACGCTCCCTCACTCTCACTCGCCCACTCACACCTCACACACCTCACACACACACCTCACACTCACACCTCACACACACACCTGACGCACACACACCTCACACACACACCTGACGCACACACACCTGACGCACACACACCTCACACACACACCTGACCGCCCTATTCCTCCGCCACTCTTACACCAATGGCAGCTGCAGATGCAGGAGACCCATCAACAGAACTCGAACCTCCTCCTCTTTCACTGAAGTCGCTGCTGTGGAAGTATTTTGGATTTCCAGTGAGTTATGTTGACAACGTTCACATTCTCGACAAAAAAGCCACAGTTTGTAAGCTCTGCAGAAACTAGTTACTAGTTATGTTACATAATGTTGTTAATAAATACATTTGACAGTGTAGTGTGGTGCATTATGAACAGAGGTCAGATATTATATTGCAGAAAAGTAAAGTCTGAAAATGGCACAGCAACCTGTGCTTAAAAAAAAAATGTAAAAATCGAGAATCGAATCGTGACCTTAGAATCGAAAATGTAATCGAATCGAGGATTTGGAGAATCGTGACTTCACTACAATTCATACTGTTTTACTTTAAAGCTAAAAGGTGGCAGGGTCCGCCACATATAAACAGACAGTGTTGTGGGACGTTGTTGTCTTCTGTGTTGTTACCTCATTAATGTTGTAAAGAGGAAACTTTCCTCTGTGAAGCTGCAGCGAGCAGCTTCACAGTTAAACGTGTGTTGACCTCTGAGCTGCTCGACGAACCAGCGACGTCATACTGAGACAAACTGAAACATGTCGGCTGAACCGCGGGCCGTCCTGACAGAGCGGAGGAGGAGGAGGAGGAGGAGGATGTGTAGAGTCCTGTGTGATGCTTCCTCTCGTCGTCTCTTTGTTCTCAGTCTGTTCCCCCAGAGGCGGAGCCACGTGACGTAGCGATGACATCATCAGTCAGAGCGCCGTCACTGCAGTTTAGCAACAAACGGCTGCCGAGGCGTAAAAACTGGGTCAGGGGCTGTAGTCAGGGTTACCATAGCGACCGGATCAGTAGGTCACAGAGGAGGAAGCGGTCGGCTGCTGCTGCTGCTGCTCAGGCATGCTGGGAAACGTAGTCAGCTCTTTCTGATCCTCTCAGCTCTCTGTAGACTCAGAAAGGTTTTCCATTTATTTACTCGTCAGATATGAAGGATCCCTAATTGTTAATGGATCTTCATAATCTGAGGATGGATAACACATAGCAGAACTCTGGGTCCAGTTGGTGTTTGGTTTTGGCTCAGTTCCACATTCATGTTAAAGTTTGCGCCTCCCTGCGTCACAGCAGCAGAGTCGTCACAGGTCGTTTGTTCACATCATCACTTGGATTCAAACGGATGTTTCAGTTCTTCAGTTTGATCAGAAGCATCAGCAGACTGTTTCACCTGCGTCTGTCCTCCCTCAGGTACTCTGCGAGGATGTGGCAGTGAGCATGCTCAGAGCGCTGATCGTTACCATGGCGATGTACAGCGCCGGCCAGGCGTGCAGCGGTCAGGACAACTGCTCCGCCCAAAGCGAGTCCAAAGACTACTGCTACTCGGCTCGCATCCGCAGCACGGTGCTGCAGGGGCTGCCGTTCGGAGGAGTGCCCACCGTGCTCGCCCTCGACTTCATGTGCTTCCTGGTGAGTCCACACACGCACGCACGCACGCACGCACACACACACACACACACACACACAGACAGCTGGCTGTTTATGGTTCTGATCCGGCTCTGATCCAACCGCAGTCTTTAATATCTCTGACTCATGCTGACAGGATCGACTCTGTGCTGATGTCGTTCTGTGGTCACCGTCGGTACCGACCAATCAGAGCACATTAATGTGTTCTTGTAGGACGTGATGTCACACAGATGTCAATCAAACTGGAAGTCGGATGTTTTTCCAGACATCCCTCTTTTTCCATAATCGATCGCCGTGTTTGACCTCAGCGATGACATCACCAGGCCAAGGCAGCTACAGCAGAGCATGATGGGAAACTGTAGAACTGTATTATTTTTCGAGATTCTTTATTGTTTGTTGACATTTTATTATGAAACTTGGATCTTACCAAACAGGAAGTGGTTGTTGGAGCCTGTGCAGTGCATTGTGGGGCTTCAGTGGAGTCTGTAGACGTCTCAGTTTATTGAGTTAGTCTCTTGTGTGTGGCGTTGAAGGGAACAGGGTGCATTGTGGGACCTGCTGAGTGAGAACGTTCTGTCCCTGCTGTGATGTTCACTGACTGTTGGAAAAATCGATACTGCAGCTTCATGGTTCGACCCACATACTGAAGTTCAACAACAACAACATGATGACATCACCACACAACAGTCAGCGACCTTTGACCTGAGCAGACGTCTAACAGGAAGTCCTCTGTGTTCTTCTTCAGGTGCTGCTCTTCGTCTTCTCCATTCTACGGAAGGTGGCGTGGGACTATGGCCGCCTGGCGCTGGTCACCGACGCTGACAGGTAAACACACCTGCCTGCTCTCGTATCATCATCAGTGATGTCATGCAGGTGGGGGGCGGGGCCCGTCTGAGGTGTGCTCTGATTGGCAGACAGACGGAGGATGAGCTGGCGGCGATGATGCTGCTCTGTCTCACAGCGTCTGTTGATTCTCTTTCTGTTTCTTCCTGAAGGCTGAAGAAGCGTTTCAGCGACCTGGAGGAGCGTGAATAGTATGTTGCTGCTTCCTCCATGTTTGTTCTGTCCGCTAACTTCCTCCTCCTCCGGTTTCATTAACAGGGTTCTGCTCTCTCATTGGTGCACTAACACAACTTCTTCTTCTTCATCGTTCAGTTTGTGTGTTTGTACTGGAGTCCTAACAACAAGTGAGGTTAATGGTGCCGTGACGACCCCACAGACCACCAGCACTGACGGGAGTGTGTGTGTGTGTGTGTGTGTGTGTGTTTAAAGCGTGCCACTCACTGTTGGCTAATGTGATGCTAACAGATGCGATGCTAACACTGCTCCACACTTCTCTTCATGTTTTAACGTTAACTCAGCCGAAGACGAGACAGAGATAACTATGAGCCGGTCAAAAGGTAACAGGATGTGTGTGTGTAGCTCGGTGTGACGTAAACCCTGTGACGTGCTAGCTAGCTTGTTAGCTAACGCCACACGAGGCCCGACACATTGTCGGCTAGCACGCTCACATCTGGAAACGCCTCAGTCAGGTTGGTTCAGACGTTTTCAGATCAGAGTTCAGAAGGTTGATGCAGGTGAAATATTGTACTTCCTGTTAGCGCCCTCTGTGTCTGTGCTGAGTGTTGTGTAAATCAAAGTGTCAAAGGAAGTAACCTCAGAGGTCCAATCAGCTTTCAGAGGTCAGAGTGGCTACATGCTAACAGCTAACAGTCAGCTGACTCCTTCCTGTGTGTCCACAGCGTCGCCTCAGCGATGCACTCAGAGACGCCCGACCGCTACGAACGCCTCACCTCCGTCTCCAGCTCCGTCGACTTCGACCAGCGAGACAACGTAAGGCCACCTTCATCATCTTCATCATCATCTTCATCATCATCATTATCACCTTGGCTGTCTTCTTCTCCTGCCCATCCACTCAGACCCACGTGTGTGTGTCTGTGTGTGTGTGTGTGTGTGTGTGTTGCTGATGTTTTGTGTGTTTCACTGCAGGGCTTCTGCTCGTGGTTGACGGCCATCTTCAGAATAAAGTGAGTATGTGTGATCTTAATTGAGGCGCTTTGCATCAGAACAACAGAACTGGTCTTCACGGGTCAGAGTCTGAAGTGATGTTGACAACACAATCTTTAATCTCTAAATGCTGCAGTCAAACAATGTAAATGATCAGAGAATGATTTGGGCTTCTCTCTATTTTAACATTACTGTAGCTTTAGTGTTTAAGCGTAGAATGTGTCCACATGTGTCCTGCAGCCACACTGAATCATTAATGCACCGACACAACAGTCGTCACCGCGACACGTCGTCGTGGTCGACAGGGAAGCGAGCCACATTAACACCACATTGATCCGTGGACCGGACCACCACACGTACAGCGCCACTGACAGGATGTTGATGGACAGAATGTGCATTTAAACATAGTCAGCGTTGCTCAGAACACGAAGTGCGGACCACTGTGTTGTGTTCAGGTCTGGTTGGACTATAAGTTAATCTCCATGTGTGTTTTTATCCGGAGTGTTTGATCCAATCAGAACTTGACTGACCCATCCTCCTCCTCCTCCTCATCCTCCTCCTCCTCCTCCTCCTCCTCCTCCTCCTGCAGGGATGAAGAGATCAGGGAGAAGTGTGGCGAGGACGCCGTCCACTATCTGTCCTTCCAGCGTCACATCATCGGCCTGCTGGTCGTCGTCGGCGTCCTCTCAGTCGGCATCGTTCTGCCCGTCAACTTCTCCGGAGACCTGCTGGGTGAGAACAACATGCAATCAGAGCCGTCAAACCCAAACTTTATTCTGCTGGTCTTTAATAACGTGGACCTCTTCACACCTGTGGATGAACTACTGTAAAGACAGAAGTGACACTGTCCAGTGTATCAAGATAAATGTGACTCTGATTGGTGCGTTTTAACCACAAATCATTAAAGTTTCTGCTGCTACAAGCTACAAGCTAGTAATAGCTAACACAGATTAGGGTAAAACTGAGCAGCTAGCTAAACTTCAAACAAATATCCAACTCGTGTTTGTAAGTTTCCCTCAGAAACTGAAGTTAGCACTATTGGCCTGTAGCTAGCTACTTTAGCGTGAATGCTAGTGAATTCTGTTGCCTGTCCAACATTGTTAATACAACATTATGAATGAAATCATTGTTTATCATACTTTTAGTTAAATTTCACCAGATGTCCTTCTTTGTCCTGGTTATCAGTTAGCTAATGCTAATGCTAATGCTAAAGGTTGTGTGTTTGTTCAGATTTCCTTGTCAGACTTGTGTTGAGTGACTGTCAGACTCGTTAACACTGGTGATGTGTTGAACTTGGAGACACGTTGATGTTCACAGTGTGATTGTAACTGCAGCTGCTGACTCACAACGTTCTCACCTTGTGTCTGGTTGAATTTAGTCAGAATTATCAGTAAAGACGCTTTCCTAATCCCCGGAGCGCCCGGACCTCCTTCTAAAGAAGGTAACAGCAGTCTGAGCGGAGCTGTAGGACGTCTGTAGGACGTCTGTAGGTCTGTGTTTGCTGTCTGATGGTAGACGTGTAGATCCTGGATCTGATCTGCGGTGGAAGGAGTGTTTTTACCTGCAGTTAAAGTTTGACTGGACTGAAGGAACAGAAGCTTCAGAGGACGACGAGGGTCGACACAGGACCGGCTGGTTCTCTTTAGATTTATGTTTTTGTGTCGACTGCTGAGCCGGTTTCAGGTCATAAGCCAGGCTGTAGGTGGCAGACCTGATGATGTCATCTCGTCACTCAGTGCACCTCCATTAATTCACATTTTAAACTTTCCTGAAATAATTTCTGACTTCATCAACCAGCAGATTATAAAACAGATTATTACAACATTACCAGGTATATTTAAAGAATGTAATCATTTGAAGAAGAAGAAGAAGAAGATATTTATATCAAAGTCTCAGAGTCGTTCTGTAGTGAATGTGTTGGCTGTTGTGACTCCGTCTGTAGCAGCAGCTTGTTCACAGAATCCAAACTGATGCTTTTCTGATGCCACGAGTTTAAAATGATACGGCATCGAACCCTCAACCCGACCGAGCAGAATCATCCACAGGACCTGTGGATGACGACGAGTGTTTTCAGGGTGATTTGTTCATCTGACCTTCATCAGGAAGGTTTGATGAACATGATATGTAATAAATCTGATGAGTAGCTCTCCAGGTAAAGTTCGCGCCTCCTGCAGCTGCTGAGGTCGAGGTTCAGGGTCTGAATCCTCGCTGTAGATTTTGCTGCATGATGTAAAATTTGGCATCATGAAAATTTTAATTTTGAACCACAAGAAGTTCTTAAAACGTCTGTGACTGAAGTTGAAAAGACGTCTAACATCACAGTTTAGAGACTGTCTTGTGGATGATTCTGCTCGGTGTTACATGTGTTCTGTTCAGTGATGTCATCAGTACCAGCCTGTCCGTCTACATGAAGACGGTTGTGTTTGTGTGTGTCTCGTCTTGCCGTGGCATCGTTACAGACTGAGTGTAGCTGTTAACATTCAGAGCTGTGAGCTGATTTCTGTTGTTTCTCTTCAACAGTGAAGTGAAACAACAGGAACGTGGACGCTGCTGTCGGCAGGTCGAGGACTTGTTCGCTGATGATTGAATCTTTTTGTTACAGAAAACAACGCCTACAGCTTCGGACGCACCACGATAGCCAACCTGAAGTCTGGGTGAGTCCACCGCCACACAAGGTCCGGTCCAGTCCGGTCCGGTTTGTTCTGCCCCGGTCCGGTCCGGTCTGATAGTGTGAAGAGACGATCAGTGGAAGCGACTCACGGTTTAATGTTAATGAGACGTTCGTGTTGAACAATATGTGCCACAGAGACCAGAACAGTGTAGAACAGTTGGGCATCATCTTTACTGAGCTCCTCCGGTCCTGGAACACCGACGGCTGCTGTTCTGGCCAGTTGGGGGTTACGGGTCAGAGCCGACCCGTCCTCAGTCTCCATCCGCTCAGATATTTAGTCACTCAGAAGACAAAACCTCTGCATCATTGTAATCTTTACAATATTAATGAGGTTATAACACAAACCGTCTCCATCAGTGAGTATAAATAATGTATATATCATATAAATAAACCAGCTGTTCTCAGAGGAAACACTGTCTGAAGATGGAGAGGTGGCAGGGTCCGCCACATATAAACAGTTAAACAGTATAAATTGTCATTTAAAGACCTGCAATATCTGAAAACTAGTGATTTACAAACACGGACATGTTGTATTTATTGTTTTCAGCTCGTGTTAAGCTTCACTGAACCTCCTCCACATGTTTCAGATCAGCTCCACACGTGCATCTGGGATGTGGTTAGCCTAGCTTAGCATAAAAACTGGAAGTAACAGTGGCTGAGAGATAAATCTGATGTTGTCTGTGGTCTGTTCAGGACGAACCTGCTGTGGCTGCACACGTCGTTTGCCTTCATGTATCTGCTGCTGACCGTCTACAGCATGAGGAGACACACGTCCAAGATGCACTACAAGGAGGACGACCTGGTAGGAGAGCCTTCGTCCACACAGCGTTTGTTCCTGTCCTCCTCTGTTAGCGTCTGCGTCAGGCGGCGCCCGGAGAAAAGGCCCAGCGTCTTCTCTCCGGGCGCCGCCAGCTGAAAGTCTCTGGTGATGTCACCGCGTCCTCGGTGATGAGAGTCACTGTATGTTTGTCTCCTGTGGATGATGTCATCACCCCGACCCTCCTCCTCTGATGTCAGATACAAAAGATTGTGTTGTCACAGAAACGAGACGCAGTTTTAAACCAGGACCGCTGTGTTTGTGTTCTAATCCCAGTTTGGTGTCTTGCAGGTGAAGCGCACTCTGTTCATTAACGGCATCTCTAAATACGCCGAGGAGACTCAGATCAAACAGCACTTTGAGTAAGTTCACTGCTCTTCTTCTTCTTCTTCTTCTTCTTCTTCTCATTTTTACCCAAAATGTCTTAGTCCTATTCTGTGACGTCTTGGTATTTCACTGGGAAATGTTCTGGCCTCAGCTCAGGACACACCTCTTCACCGTGACGCTGCACCTGGAGCTCCTTTTGCTCTCTGCCTTGTTCATGTTTGTGTTACGTGTCATCAGCTGAGCAGAGGATTGTGGGTCAGAACAGTCCACAACATGAGGCGGGATGTAGTCGGTCATGTAGAACCTGAACCTCCGTCTGGTTTAATGAACAGTATCGTAGTCTCGGTTAGATTTAAGAAAACAGTACCACGTGTTTTTCTGATGCGAATTCTGGGAAATCAGAATGTGTCCAGTGTTTGATATCCAGCTGCTGTTTCCACTTCACATTTGGACTAAAATATGTTAACTGGATGTCTACAGACAGACAGACTCTGAGGTTCAACATCTGAACCAGTCTTACTGCCTGAAACTTCACTTATGAAATAATTGTCTTTTAGATATTATTCAGTTTTTCACAATAACACGAACGCTGCAAAGGAATCAGGTTCAAACTGTCGTTAACTCTTAAAAACTACAGCAATGTTTCTGGTTTGTGTTTATTCTTCAGGCAGGCTTACGAGAACTGCACCGTGCTCGAGGCTCGAATCTGCTACAACGTGGCCAAACTGATGTCTCTGAACGCCGAGAGGTGAGACAGACGGACGCTCAGGGCCCAGTGCATGCTGGGATACGCATCAGCTGTGGGTTTTTCTTTAATAGGATGTGTTGCTTCTCCACGTTTGAACAACCAGACCTGCTCTGTGTTTGTGTCTGTCAGGAAGAAGACGGAGCGCAGTAAGAAGTTCTTCACTGACCTGATGGCGAAGGAACACGTCCCCACCATGATCAACCCCAAACCCTGTGGACACCTCTGCTGCTGCGCCATCACCGGCTGCGAGGAGGTGACGCTAACACTGACGCTAGCACTAACGTTGATGCTAACACTCTGTTTACAGACAATGTAGCTTCACACAAGCACCATGTGATTTACACACTCTGCTCTGATTGGAGATTATACTTCTTGACTGGTGCACAATCAGTGATGTATGTTTATACATGGCCTGAATGGATGAGTGGGTTTGGGGTTAGCATGTTAGCTTGTTAGCAGTGATTTAGCAGCGTACGTCTGTCCTGCAGGAGGAGGCGGTCAGCTACTACACCAAGAGGGAGGCCAAGCTGAAGGAGGAGTACAGGAAGGAGAAGGAGAAGGTCCACACTAAACCGCTGGGCATGGCCTTTGTCACCTTCCAAAATGAGGCCATGACTGCTATGTGAGCCACCACCTGACCCCGCCCCTTATCTGACCCCGCCCTGTATCTGACCCCGCCCCGTATCTGACCCCGCCCCGTATCTGACCCCGGCCCTGCTGTTCACCTCTCCCAACAACAGTCACACAATAATTGGTTCATTTGTCTTTGTGTTTGTTTCACATTCCTCTGACTCCTCCTCTTCTCTCTCTGGCCCCGCCCCATCCCACTGACTCCACCCCTTATGTTTTCACAGTATTTTGAAGGACTTCAACGCTTGTCAGGTTCAGGGCTGTCGGTGTCGTCAGGAGCCACAGTCCTCTCAGTTCAGCGAGGCTCTTCACGTTCACAGCTGGAGTGTTTCGTACGCACCCGACCCGCAGAACGTCCGCTGGTACGTCCACAAGCTCCGCCCGCCTCACACCACACCAAGCCACAAAACCAATGCACCCATCACCCTCTGCTCATGCGTGTGGTTTCTTCCTGCAGGGAACACCTGTCGCTGGGCGGCATCTGCTGGTGGATCCGCTGCTTCATCATCAACTGCATCCTCTTCCTTCTGCTCTTCTTCCTCACCACGCCGGCCATCATCATCTCCACCATGGACAAGTTCAACGTCACCAAGCCCGTCGAGTATCTCAATGTAAGAATGGATCCAGATGGAGCCACTCGGTATGCTGTTGGTTGTGCTCCGACTGTCTGCTGAGTGTCTGTGTGTGTCGGTTCTTTCAACAGAACCCAATCGTCACCCAGTTCTTCCCCACTCTGCTGCTCTGGGCCTTCTCTGCTCTGCTGCCCACCATCGTCTACTACTCTGCCTTCTTCGAGGCTCATTGGACCAGGTAGCACCGCTGTTCACGCCTCAGCCCCTCTCCATCAGTACTGCAGTATCAATACTAGCGCACAAGTGTTTTTATTTGAGTGCTGTGGGCTGAATTCACCTGTATTTGATTAAGTATGTCTCGGTGTGTCCGCAGGTCTGGAGAAAACAGGACGACGATGCATAAATGTTACACCTTCCTGATCTTCATGGTTCTGCTGCTGCCATCTCTCGGACTCAGCAGGTAATGAGAAGTGCTCGCTGTAAGAATCCGTCCCTGATTGACCTTTGACCTCTGCTGTCCTCAGTAACACACCGTCTCTCTCTGGTTTCCCAGTCTGGACGTTTTCTTCCGCTGGCTCTTTGATAAGAAGTTCCTGGCTGATGCCAAAGTCAGATTTGAGTAAGTCGTCCTGTCAACCGTCTGTCAGATGATTTCCATCATGTAACAGACGATTAAATCTAAAATACAAATCGAGTTTTCGTTTTAAATGACCAATATATTTTCAAAGCAGAGCTCAGATACAGACTTTAAGTCCCTGTCTTCTGTGTCGTGTCTCTTCAGGTGCGTCTTCCTGCCGGATAACGGAGCGTTCTTCGTCAACTACGTCATCGCCTCTGCGTTCATCGGGAACGCCATGGACCTGCTGAGGATCCCCGGTCTGCTCATGTACATGATCCGGCTGTGCCTGGCTCGCTCCGCTGCTGACCGCCGCAACGTCAAGAGGGTGAGAACGCTGACTGACACTGACCGAGAGGACGGACGCTGACCGACACTGACCGAGAGGACCGACACTGACCGAGAGGACGGACGCTGACTGACACTGACCGACACTGACCGACACTGACCGAGAGGACGGACGCTGACTGACACTGACCGAGAGGACGGACGCTGACCGACACTGACCGAGAGGACCGACACTGACCGACACTGACCGAGAGGACGGACGCTGACTGACACTGACCGAGAGGACGGACGCTGACCGACACTGACCGAGAGGACCGACACTGACCGACACTGACCGAGAGGACGGACGCTGACTGACACTGACCGAGAGGACCGACACTGACCGACACTGACCGAGAGGACGGAGGCTGACCGAGAGGACCGACACTGACAGACACTGACCGAGAGGACGGACGCTGACTGACACTGACCGAGAGGACCGACACTGACCGACACTGACCGAGAGGACGGACGCTGACTGACACTGACCGAGAGGACGTACGCTGACCGAGAGGACGGACGCTGACTGAGAGGACCGACACTGACAGACACTGACCGAGAGGACGGACGCTGACCGACACTGACCGAGAGGACGGACGCTGACTGACACTGACCGAGAGGACCGACACTGACCGACACTGACCGAGAGGACGGACGCTGACTGACACTGACCGAGAGGACCGACACTGCCCGAGAGGACGGACGCTGACTGACACTGACCGAGAGGACGTACGCTGACCGAGAGGACCGACACTGACAGACACTGACCGAGAGGACGGACGCTGACTGACACTGACCGAGAGGACCGACACTGACCGACACTGCCCGAGAGGACGGACGCTGACTGACACTGACCGAGAGGACGGACGCTGACTGAGAGGACCGACACTGACAGACACTGACCGAGAGGACGGACGCTGACAGACACTGACCGAGAGGACGGACGCTGACTGACACTGACCGAGAGGACCGACACTGACCGACACTGACCGAGAGGACGGACGCTGACTGACACTGACCGAGAGGACGTACGCTGACCGAGAGGACGGACGCTGACTGAGAGGACCGACACTGACAGACACTGACCGAGAGGACGGACGCTGACCGACACTGACCGAGAGGACGGACGCTGACTGACACTGACCGAGAGGACCGACACTGACCGAGAGGACGGACGCTGACTGACACTGACCGAGAGGACCGACACTGACCGACACTGACCGAGAGGACGGACGCTGACTGACACTGACCGAGAGGACGGACGCTGACTGACACTGACCGAGAGGACCGACGCTGACCGACACTGACCGAGAGGACCGACACTGACTGACACTGACCGACACTGACCGAGAGGACCGACACTGACCGACACTGACCGAGAGGACCGACACTGACCGACACTGACCGAGAGGACGGACGCTGACTGACACTGACCGAGAGGACCGACACTGACCGACACTGCCCGAGAGGACGGACGCTGACTGACACTGACCGAGAGGACGGACGCTGACTGAGAGGACCGACACTGACAGACACTGACCGAGAGGACGGACGCTGACCGACACTGACCGAGAGGACGGACGCTGACTGACACTGACCGAGAGGACCGACACTGACCGACACTGACCGAGAGGACGGACGCTGACTGACACTGACCGAGAGGACGTACGCTGACCGAGAGGACGGACGCTGACTGAGAGGACCGACACTGACAGACACTGACCGAGAGGACGGACGCTGACCGACACTGACCGAGAGGACGGACGCTGACTGACACTGACCGAGAGGACCGACACTGACCGACACTGACCGAGAGGACGGACGCTGACTGACACTGACCGAGAGGACGGACGCTGACTGACACTGACCGAGAGGACCGACGCTGACCGACACTGACCGAGAGGACCGACACTGACTGACACTGACCGACACTGACCGAGAGGACCGACACTGACCGACACTGACCGAGAGGACGGACGCTGACTGACACTGACCGAGAGGACCGACACTGACTGACACTGACCGAGAGGACGGACGCTGACTGACACTGACCGAGAGGACGGACGCTGACTGACACTGACCGAGAGGACGGACGCTGACTGACACTGACCGACACTGACCGACAAAAATCAAACAGACTTGACTGTGGTTGACACCGGTCCTGGTGAACACCTTTGGAGTCCATTATTGTCTCGACGTGGACACCTGGATCTGAGCCCAGCTGTCCCCTCTGCTTGTGTCCTGTCTAACATGTGGTCTCGTGTCCCTGCAGCACCAGGCCTATGAGTTTCAGTTCGGGGCAGCGTACGCCTGGATGATGAACGTTTTCACGGTGGTGATGGCCTACAGTATCACCTGTCCCATCATCGTCCCCTTCGGTCAGTCTCAACCACACAACTGTCAACAGTTTTCATTGGGGGGGGGCCTCTGAACCTCCAGGGGGTCCTGGGTCCCCCAAAAGAGGGTTTTGTGCATTTTACAGTAAAATGTATGATTCTGGGATGTATCCTCCCTTTGCTGCGTGTCTCTCCCTCTCTCTCTCTCTCTCCCTGCTTCCTGTCACCCTCTTCAGCTGTAAAGCCATAAAAAGGCCAAAAAATACTTAAAAAATAAAAAAAGTATCATTCTGGTGCAAAACCAGGAGGATCCGATCCGTTCAGCCGCCTGTGTGACGCCCTGCCTCACCTGTCCCCCTGCAGGTCTCATGTACATGCTGCTGAAACACCTGGTGGACCGGTACAACATGTACTACGCCTACCTGCCCTCCAAACTGGACAAGAAGATCCACTCGGGAGCCGTCACCCAGGTGGTGGCGGCGCCCATCCTCTGCCTCTTCTGGCTGCTCTTCTTCTCCACCGTACGCACAGGTAAGCCCCGCCCCCTGCTGGACAAACCACCTTTCCTGCTCGAGTCCTAATCGAGTGCGTCGAGACGCGTCTGGTTCAAGTCCAGAACGCTGCGTTTGAGTGACTCGGTGGCTTTGACTTGTTGTTGTGGAATGCTAACTGATGCTAACTGATGCTACCTGCTGCTGTGTTGTCAGGCTTTGAGACGCCGACCTCCATGTTCACTCTGGTGGTTCTGGTCGTCACCATCGTGGTCTGTCTGTCTCACGTTTGCTTCGGACACTTCAAGTACCTCAGCGCTCACAACTACAAGGTACAGCCCTGTTTGATTAAATGCTCTATGAAACGTTGATGTTGGCGATCAGAACCGCGTCTGACTCCCCGTCTCTGTCTCAGATCGACACCAAGGAGAACGACGTGGACGCCGTCGAGAACGGACGTCCATCGCGTCCCTCGTCCTCGCCCACCACCAAGTCTCAGGTGACTGGCTGTAACTCAAGAACTCTGGTTCTTAAGTGTATTGGCTGTGTCGCATTAGCTCACCTGTGTGTTGTGGTTCTGTGTCCAGCAGCAGCAGCAGCAGCAGCAGCAGCAGCAGATGTATATCGCCCAGGTGCTCCAGGACCCAAACTCGGACGAGCCGGGCGGTGGCAGCGGCGAGGAGGACCGAGGGTCGTCCCAGGACGAGGAGATGTTGAACGGAGGGAACAGCATCAATGAGGCGGATTTTCAGTCAGGGGAGGACAGTCTGATCGCCAACGAGGTCCACCAGTAGCTGGGGGTGGAGCTCGAGGCAGGGGGCGGAGCTAGCTGAGGGTCCATACCCACACTCAACAGTTACACAATAAAGCTGACTGGAGAATCACAACACATACGAACACACGTACAGATACTGACACAGTTAGCTCCACCCCCTCCCAGCTCGGAAGACTTGACCCTGACCTTAGACGCCGGCGCCGGGTCGCCAACATCCAGTCCTGCACGTCTGTGGAAACTGGACATCAGACTGTGTCCACAGGAAGCCACTGTACATAACCACAAAGCCAAAAGTTTTCTTTTTGTTCTTTTTCTTTTTCTCGGGGTGGGGGCGGGGTTTAAAATTCGTGCCTGGGCTGGATTCCGTTCGTTCGCACACGTGTCTTGACTCCCGATCCCCCCGCGGGTCGCCGGTACTCGACCCGTCGAGGGGTCGAAGCTGATGCTGATGCTCTCTTTTTCTTTGGCCAGGTGCACTGCTCCAAACGAACGCCAGCCGTTGCCGCCATCCTCCGACATCGGAGTGCTAAATAAGTCGCCAACCGCCAGCTCTCGTAATGGTAGAAGCCTCGCTTACGCAGACGCGTCGCAGTCTCCCTTCTCTGTTCGCCGTCCTCTTTCTTTCTCTCTGTGGAAACTGTGGCTCGTGGATTTTGCCGACATTTTTAACACATCATCTGGAAGTTTTTCGGTTTTCTTGACCTGCCAAGCTTTCGCTGCATGTCGTTTAAACGTGCTGTCTGGATTTGTGATGTCGCCACCTCCGGACGATGTCATCAAGTGCAGCTCTGCCGTGACCAATGAGCTCGCCAGATTCCCACCCTGATCTCATCAGCACATCCTCCACCTGTCAGACGAGCTTCACCGGTCAACCACTGGACTCCACACTGAACTGCTTTTTTTTCTGGTTCTTTGATTTCACCTGAACTACCTTAAATCGTGAATACCTGACGAAGGGAACGGGATGTTTTGTGTCTGTGTAGGTTCAGCAATCAGAACTCTTTGTGAAGACGCTCCGACACTTCCAGCAGCAGCAGTCGTGTAGTTTGAGCTCGGTAGACGCAGAAGAGCAGCGCTTTTCGTCCGGACGGTCTACCCATCACGCCTGAAGCTGTCGGGACTCTCAAGGGAAAATGTTTTCTGTTTGTTTTGAAGTGTGTGTGTGTGTGTGTGTGTGTGTGTGTGTGTGTGTGCGTGCGTGCGAAGTATCTTATTGTACACCAACCTGCATCGGCAACATCACCAGGTAACCAAAACCATCTGGCCAACGAGCTCCGGTGGTCGTCAGGCTTCTGTAGAATCAGCTCAAAGTTTTATTCACTTTGAAAACGTCAGAAAATCAGAATTTGAAGGTTTGGCTCGCTCAGTCTCTCCTGCGTTGGTCCCACAGCTGAAGCCTACATGTTCACATTATATTTAGTCCAGCTGGATTCACTTCATGTGTGAGCAGCAGCTAGCTTAGCCTGCTAGCTTTAGTTCCAACATCAGAGCAAACAAACATCTTGAGGTTGATTTACGTGTTGCATAATGCTAAAGGGTCACCAGTCCATCCAACCTGGAGCTAACGCTAGTCAACTGAAGCTAACTGGACTCAGAGGCTGATATTCAGGACCGTTTACAGGCGACTCGTTGCTGTTGACTTTGTGTTTCTCAAGAACCAAAAAGTAAATCGGGTCATTTTGCTCCAAACACACACTCGGCCTCCTGCTGTGGAGGAGAGTGATACCAGAGTGTGTGTTGGTGAACAATGGCCGTCTGTGATCAGGACGACGGTCTGTTGGACAAATGTTGTTTCTGTTGGAAGCAGAACGACACTGTTAGCTTCGCTCCGTCAGAAGAGACGTGTTGTATTCTGTGGTTAACTTCTGTCTGCGTCTCAGAAGCTAACAATAAGAAAAGTTTGACTTTAACACCAAAATATTAGCTTCAGGGTCCAGTTAGCTTCTAGCTAGCTAACACAGCTAAGTTGCGTCATGTATGATTGACTTGTTAGCCCACATGATGGTGAACATGCTGGATAACGAGCAACATCAGTTTATTTAAATGTGGTGAACCTGAGCAGCCATCTTGCAGAAAAAGGGTTTAGCATGCAAGTGGTGAACACGAAATGACTGTTGCTCTTTCTAAGAAGGCAAGCTCTTTTCCTCAGATGGAGCTAGGCTAGCGGTTTGTGCTAAGCTAGGCTAACGGTGTCGTGGACCTGTTCTACACAGATTATAATCTGTTCTCACCTGGAGACGGATGTTTAAGGAACATTTAATCTAAAAAACAAGTTGATAATCTGCTCAAACTCCAGATGAGGCGTCGGCCGCGGCTCGTCTCACTTTCCCATGATGCTTGTGGTGTCTGATGATGTGCGCCAGCTGGGGCCTGATTGGACGATTTAAATGGACACCTGCCATCCAATCACAATCTGGTGTTGTGTGTGTGTCCGTGCTGTTCACTACACGTTCAGGTGTGTGGTCATCCTCGAGGCCCCGCCCACTCAGTTTGTGTTGCTACCTGTCAGTCTGTTCAGTTCGCAGCGACAGCTTTACATTCGGTTTCATTTTGTTTTGTGAAGCATCGTCTCTGACTTCACACAGGAACAGGAAGTGGACCCGGCTGCCAGCAGCATCATCAGGACGCCACGTTTAAAAAGTTTAGAACACAAAGTTTGAAGCGTCTCAGGTGTCTCCTGAATAATGTTTACATCCGCTTGAGTTGTTCATTTTCATTTTAGAGTGTGTGTGCGTGCGTGTGTGCGCGTGTGTGTGTGCGTGTGCGCAGGGCTGGACTATGAAAGCTGCAGCCACCAGGACTTCAGGTTCTGTGGCTGCACGCTGGAGAACCTGCAGCTTCTGCGTCCACGTGATGTTTCCTCTTCACCTCCAGCGGAGCGCCGGCTGTCGGCCGTCGACGCTCCGGCCGTGATTGTATGCACACGAACGATGAAACTGAAGGAGAGCTCACAGGATCCGGACCTGAAGTCTGAATCTGGACCCGCAGGTTCTGGTCAGCAGCTCTCAAACCCTCAGAGGAGCGCTCGTTATCTTCACCTCTTACGGAGAGCTGAAGCCCCGCCCCTTCCTTTTCCCCTCATGGACCTCATTGATTAAATCTTTGTCTGCAGCGAAGAGAGATGATAAAGTACTGATCCGGTCTGAACTGGGTCAGAATCTCACACATGATGATTGTCAGTTTGTTGTAGTTTTGTGTTAAAGCTCAGTGAGCCACATCGTCTCATCAACACAGTACCAGAACCAACATGGAGCCAACTGGGTCAGAGAAGGTTCTGGTTCAGTTCTGAGCCGCAGCTCTACAGTGTTGAAGTCAGGAGAAGACGTCTTTATAAGGGTTAGGGTTAGAACATCATGTGTGAGATTCTGACCCAGTTCAACTGGATCAGTACTTTATAATCTCCCTTCAGTACCAGACAAAGATTGATCAGTGAGGTCCATGAGGGGAACAGGAAGGGGCGGGGCTTCAGCTCTCTGTGTGAATACAAACGATGCTCATTTTTAGTTCAACGTCCTTTAAAACCTCAGAACAAGAACCGGATCAAGAGTACTGATCACGGTCCTCTTTCAGTTTGAATAAACCTGGAGGAAGACTCTGAGTTCAGATCATGGTTCTGTGTCGAGGTCCAAACTGTCAGGAGGAACCTCGATCACTCTCCGCTTCACTGATGTTCTGTAATGTGAAAACAAGCGTTCTGCTCTTCAGTCTCGTTATCTCAAACTGCAGCAGCTCGTTAACGAGCGTCTGAACCTCGTTAACGAGCGTCTGAAGCTCATTGTGTTCTTCATCGCTGACCATCACAAACCCGATGAGTCAGTTGGGTCGACACACGTCAGACAAACCTGGAGCCAGTAAACGTCCGTTACATTAAAACTCCTGACATCATGAAAAGAAAAACATTTGAAAAATAAATAAACTGGGACTGAAGAGCCGAACTGCAGGTTGTGAGCTGCTGCGTTCACTGACCCTCGGTGTCGTAGGACCTGATGACGCTCGTGAGAATACCCAGAGTGTGTGATATTTTTGTAACTGCTGACTGAAGTATTTGATACTGACGAGATGTTGATAGCTGTGACGATGCCGTTGTAACATGTAACTAAAGGTTTTTATTAATCAGCCGCTACTTTTTGCTTTTCTTAGTTTTTTAACTTGTTGCTGAAGTTGTTGAAGTTGTAAAAAGACGAATGTGAAGTGGAGAGAAACGCCGCCTGCTGAAAACCTGTAAAATAAAACATGTAAATAGTCGTCGTCCTCGGAGACCGACACGTCTCACTGACTCCGAGCTAACAGGCTACTGTCATCTCATGCTTTTAATTTATTGCTGTGACACTATTTATTTTTACTTTGGTCTGTACAGTGAAACATTTGTCCTATTTATGTTACTTGATCAATAAAATTGGCTCTCATCTGTCGAGTCCTGTGAGTTTGTGCAGACAGAAATCAGAGACTGACGACAGCAGCAGAGTCGCACTCGCTTTATTCACCAAGTCCAGTCAGAACCACACGAGCGGCGCCGTGGGGATCGCTACACATAACCATGGTGACAGGACACCACGGAAGCAGAGAGGTTCACACTGGCGTCTCCTCCTTCACCTCCACCGGCGCCTCCTGCACAAACGAGAACACCTGTGTCAGCTGCCGAGCTTCAGTATGAGATCCAGAACATCGGTGAAGCAGCTCCTGCTGACTCCAACATGGGGGCCTGTTCACACACCTGTTCACACACCTGTTCACAGACCTGTTCACACCTGCACACACACCTGTTCACACCTGCACACACACACCTGTTCACACCTGCACACACACACCTGTTCACACCTGCACACACACACCTGTTCACACCTGCACACACACACCTGTTCACACCCCTGCACACACACACCTGTTCACACCTGCACACACACACCTGTTCACACCTGCACACACACCTGTTCACACCTGCACACACACACCTGTTCACACCTGCACACACACACCTGTTCACACCTGCTCACACCTGTTCACATACCTGCACACACCTGCACTCACACCTGCACACACACCTGTTCACACCTGCATACACACCTGTTCACATACCTGCACACACCTGCATTCACACCTGTTCATACCTGCACACACCTGCTCACACCTGTTCACACCTGCACACACACCTGCACTCACACCTGTTTATGCCTGCACACACACCTGCACACACACCTGTTCAAACCTGTTCATACCTGCACACACACCTGTTCACACCTGTTCACATCTGTTACATTTGTCACACACATCGTCACAGTCGGCCCTGGTGTCAGTCTGACTCACACCGCGGCTGTGACGGAGCAGCAGGGTCACAGGTGAAGCTGTCTTGTCACAGGGACGTTCGGACCGCTGCCTGCAGAGTGAAAACAGTTGGGACAAACTAGTTGATCAGAACCAACCTGGAACGGAGCAGCAGAACTCTGAGCAGCCTCCAGCTTCTGCTGCAGCTCCAACACTTCCTGTCGAGCCTGAAAACAAACACAAGCGGTTCAGTCGTGGTTCTAAACTTTGGTACTGAATGTGACGGATGTGACGGAGGAGACCTGCTGCAGCTCTGCGTCCAGCTGCTGCCGCTGCTCCTGCTCCACCTGCAGCCTGACAGACACCTGCTGCAGCTGAGACTGCACCTGCACACGCACACACACAAACACACAGTTTATTTACTAACAACTCAAATAATTTATAGATTAGTGATAGTGATAGATGTGCTGGTGCTGTCGGACCTGAGCGAGCTCCTCGCTGCAGCTCTGACTGAACGTGGCCTCCTCCAGCTGTTTCTCCAGCTGAGCCTCCAGCAGCATCAGCTGCTCCTTCAGCTGAGACAGCAAACAGAGTCATTAAAATGTTGATTTCTCAGTTCTCAGTCATCCGGTCCTGGTACCTCTAGGTTCTGTACTGTGTTCAGCTGGACTTGTTTCAGTTTGTTGAATACGTTTCACCTCTTATCAGAGACGCTCCTTCACTTCTAACTAACTGGTTAAACTCTACGTGGGAGTGTCCTGACAGAGTTGTTAGGGCTACTTGTGAGTCGTTGACCCAACTGGACTCATGTGAGTTGGGTTGGTTGGGTCAACGACTCCCGTGCAACTATAACACCGCTGTAAGGACACTCCCACACTCTGTAAGGACACTCCCACATTCTGTAAGGACACCCCCACACCCTGTAAGGACACTCCCACACCCTGTAAGGACACTCTCACACTCTGTAAGGACACTCCCACACCCTGTAAGGACACTCTCACACTCTGTAAGGACACTCCCACACCCTGTAAGAACACTCTCACACTCTGTAAGGACACTCCCACACTCTGTAAGGACACTCCCACACCCTGTAAGGACACTCCCACACCCTGTAAGGACACTCTCACACTCTGTAAGGACACTCCCACACCCTGTAAGGACACTCTCACACTCTGTAAGGACACTCCCACACTCTGTAAGGACACTCTCACACTCTGTAAGGACACTCCCACACCCTGTAAGGACACTCTCACACTCTGTAAGGACACTCCCACACCCTGTAAGAACACTCTCACACTCTGTAAGGACACCCCCACACCCTGTAAGGACACTCCCACACCCTGTAAGGACACTCTCACACTCTGTAAGGACACTCCCACACCCTGTAAGAACACTCTCACACTCTGTAAGGACACTCCCACACCCTGTAAGAACACTCTCACACTCTGTAAGGACACTCCCACACCCTGTAAGGACACTCTCACACTCTGTAAGGACACTCCCACACCCTGTAAGGACACTCTCACACTCTGTAAGGACACTTCCACACTCTGTAAGGACACTCTCACACTCTGTAAGGACACTTCCACACTCTGTAAGGACTAGGGGTGTGCCAAAATATCGATACTACGATATATCGCGATATTTCGTCTTGAGGTACGTTATCGATACACTGGTGCCAAATATCGATATTTAAAAATGTAAAAAAAAAAACAATGGTTTTTTTTTTGGGCCCACCACCACCAACCCTCTTCGGAGGACAGCTTTATCTTTATTCAAACATAGGTATACAACCAAATAAAATTTTAAAAAAATGGTTTAAGTAGCTCTGAAACCCACACATATAGACTATTAATGAAGTTGTAGTCTGTGTGTGTGTTAAGAAGAGTCACTGTGCAATATACTCTTTGTTTACTTGGCTGTCATTCATGTGAAATTGATTGACAATGTTTTGTAATTCCTGTGAAATGGATTCAGTGCAGTCAATAAATTCGGAATTTCTTCAGTGACACAGATATCATGATGTATCGTGGATGAAATTCCTTGCAATATATCGATTATCGCAGAATCGCTGTATCGTGATATTATCGTTATCGTGGGCAAAATATCGTGATAGTATCGTATCGCGAGGTACCTGGTGATACCCAGCCCTAGTAAGGACATTCCCACACTCTGGAAGGACACTCCCACACCCTGTAAGGACACTTCCACACTATGTAAGGACACTCCTACACCCTGTAAGGACACTCTCACACTCTGTAAGGACACTCCCACACTCTGTAAGGACACCACCACACTGTGTAAGGACACTCCCACACTCTGTAAGGACACCACAACACTCTGTAAGGACTAGGGCTGGGTATCACCAGGTACCTCGCGACTAACGATACTATCCACGATATTCTTTGCCCACGATAAGGATAATATCACGAACAGCGATTCTGCGATAATCGATATATTGCAAGGAATTTCATCCACAATACATCACGCTATCTGTGTCACTGAAGAAATTCAGAATTTATTTAGCTACTTAAACCCAATTTTTTAAAATTTATTTGGTTGTATACCTATGTTTGAATAAAGATAAAGCTGTCCTCTGAAGAGGGGTGGTGGTGGGCCAAAAAAAAAAAAAAAAAAAAAAATGTTTTTTGTTGTTGTTTTTTTTACATTTTTAAATATCGATATTTGGCACCAGTGTATCGATAACGTACCTCAAGACGAAATATCGCGATATATCGTAGTATCGATATTTTGGCACACCCCTAGCAAGGACACTCTCACACTATGTAAGGACACTCCCACACTCTGTAAGGACACTCCAAGGTAGAGTTTAAAGCCTGCAGCTCCACCAGTTACTCAACAAGTCCAGTTGCCTACGATACAGAACTTAGAACTTTGTTAACAGAAAAGCATCGCCCAGATTTGGTACTTCAGGTCGGACCTGCTGAGTGCTGTCTGGGTCCGTGCTGTCTGTCTGAGCTCGGTCCTCCAGCAGCTGCAGCTGATCCAGGACCTGCTGACAGAAACAGGTTACAGGAGCTGTAATAAGACTTCACCTGCCACTGAACACCAGACGGAGGAGAAGCTTCTCTCAGAGTCAACGGGTCTCTTTATGAACCCGGTTTGTGTTTGTGACGCTCACTGTTTGTTTCTGCTGCTCGGCTTCACACAGTTTCTTCTTCCACTCGTTTTCTTCTTCTTCAAAGCGCTGCTGCAGAGTCTGAAGCTCCGCCTCCTGCCACAGACACAACCATCGTCACCGTGACATCACAACACTGGAACGCAACAAGCAGACGGGTGAACACATTCAGTCGTCAGTGATGAAGATTAAAGTTTTTACCGTTTCCTGCAGCAGCTTCACTTTCTGATCGAACTCCGTCTGCAGCTCCGTCTGTTTCCTCTGAGCCTCCGTCAGCCTCGACTGCACCTGACAACCACATATACATCACATCAGATACCAAACATATCACCTGTATCACCTGTCAGCGGCGTGGAGGACGTCCGTGGGTTTACCTCGGAGAGAGAGCGCTCTGCTTCACTTCTGCTCTCCTCAGCTGTCTGAGTGAGAAGCTGCAGCCAGTCGCTCTGCAACAAGACGACAAACAGGTTCAAGTGTGATCAGAAGAGTTCACCAGTGACTGAATGTTCAGATGAAGAGCAGACCGACCTGGTCCGCCTCCACACGGACGCCAGGAAACAGAACCTGCAGTGACGCCTGGAAGTCCGAATGCAGGGACGCAATCCTGGACTGAGCTTCGGTCTGAAGACAAAACACATGAGGAATGTAACATTCAGTTCATCACACGGAGGTCAAGTCTTCACAATAAAAGTCCTGCAGCTTCCTGTTCAGCACTGACCAGCGCCGCTTGAAGCTCCGCCTCTCTCTGGTCGCTCAGACGCTCTGCAGTCGAAGACGCCGCTGCTGACAACGCCATTTTCTCCTGCAGCTCCTGAAGTACAAAACCATCACAATGAAAAGTGATTGGTTTGTTACATTGTTACTGTTCTTGTGAAATGTGACAACTTTAGATCAATGGAGTGTAAATGGTTGAAGAGACGAGTGAGGCTGGACTTGGACTCACGGTTCCGTGGTGACGGGCCTGTTGGAGCTCCTCTCTGAGCTGCTGGAGTTCTTCCTCCAGGCGCAGCAGCTGAGAGTCTTCCTCCAGACTGACAGACGACAAACAGACACGATGTCACACACAGCTGCACCTGAAACACGTCAGCTGTTTCATCAGGTGTGTTCTCACCTTTCAAAGGGCTGCTCGGACTCTGTCTCACTTCCTGATCCCTGTGGAGGAGAAGAAGAACCATCAGAACCAGAGTGATTGTTCTGACAGCAGTTCTTCTCTGATCTCTGCAGGTAGAACTGATGTCTGACACAAACTGGACGGTAACAGTAAGGTAAGAAACGGGGAAACAGAAGCAGCTTCTCATCAGTGGTAGTTAGCTGCTGAAGCTAGCATTAGCTGCTGAACCTAGCATTAGCTGCTGAGCTAGCATTAGCTTTGACCTTCAGCAGGTGCACTGTGGAGTGACGTGATGATGTCAGTCTGTGGATTCAAACCTACGTCTTTGTGCACCTGATCTCCGGCTGCTGCGTCGCCTTCCGTCGCTCTGAGGACACAAAGAGACACAAAATGGCTGCTGAACGTTTGGCGCTGCACTTCCTCTCCTGTCCACCAGGTGCTGCTGTGGTCAAACTGAATGTGAGAACTGTGAAATGTCGCCGAGCTCCTCTGTTTCTGACCTCTGTGATGATGTCAGCAGCTGTAGCTCCTCCCTCAGCTGAGCGAGCTCCGCCTCCAGAGCAACGACCTGCTCGTCTCTGCTCTGCACACTAACAGGAAGTCACACAGGAAGTTAAACTACACGCCATCACATGAGGGTATTAAAGTGCATGAACGATGGAGAGCAGAAGAAGAGTTTGGTACCGGTTCTTCAGCTGCTGCACGTCAGACGACTCGTCCACCTGCAGACACAAACACATCGGATCAGCTGCACAAAGATCCACACATGATTTCTTTACTTTTTTATGGCTTTATTGATAGAACAGCTGAAGATATGACAGGAAACAGGGAGAGAGAGAGAGGGGGAGTGACACGCAGCAAAGGGACCCGGGCCGGGAGTCGGACCCGGGTCCACTGCAGAACCTCAGCACATGGGACGCGCGCTCTACCAACTGAGCTAATCGGCGCCCCTACACAGATGATTCCTGCTAATGAACTGAAAGAGGATTTTTAAAACCCGTCCCGTTGATCGTCGTGCACCGTGTTGAACTATGACATCATCACACAGACGACCTCTCGTCACGCCCGGCTGTGACTGACTTCCTGCCTCCCGGTGTGACCCCGAGGGAGAAGCCCCGCCCCCGTGACGCGACTCAAATCTACCCCTTTAATAAAAAGCACCACCTGCTTCATCACATCCTGTCAATCAACAGCTGCAGGAGTTCTGGATGAGCAGCAGAATGAAATCATAAAAAAGGTGAGTGTTCAGGTTCTACCTGGACCGCAGCCTGGTTCTCCAGCTGGACCTTGAGCTCCTGCAGCTCCGCCTCTCTGGACGCCAGCGCCCCCTGCAGCTCTGAGGACAAACAGCACAACAACCGGGTTACTGGGTTTCTAATTCATGTGGATGAGGTGGAACCACGGAAGTGACCGGTCAGAACCTTATTCTGGAGTTTCTACAGAACTGGTTCTCATTGCTGAAGCTTTGGGCTGAGTTAGCAACATGCTAACAGAAACACTGACCGCTAACGGCAGCAGCTTCCTGCTGCGAGGCTTTCAGGTCCGAACACACTTCCTCCAGTCGCTGCTGCAGAACCCGCTCAGTGTCCCTGTGGACCAGCTGCACAGACAGACAACAGAACAGAACCCAGCTCCATCGGTTACAACATCCAGAGCTTTTGTG
The DNA here is from genome assembly GCF_900880675.1 of Sparus aurata. NCBI lineage: Eukaryota > Metazoa > Chordata > Actinopteri > Spariformes > Sparidae > Sparus > Sparus aurata. The sequence goes on along the minus strand of NC_044187.1, from coordinate 1,059,486 downwards.
ACATTTGAGGACAACAGTTCTGTGATTCTGACCTGGGCTTGGGTCAGTTCCTGCTCGACAGCGGCCATCTTTGCCTCCAGACTCTTCCTGCGCTCCTCGTCGGTCCGCAGAGCGTCAGTGCGCTCGGTCAGCTCCCGACCCAGACGGACACAGTCCTGCCTGAGGCGGGCCAGCTCTGCATTTTGCCTGCAAGGGAGGGTTAGTATCAGACCAGATGATGGACATCAGTGGTTCTGTCCATCCAACACTCTTGTCAACACTGTGACGGACTGAGTCATCAGTACAAACTAGGTCAACTACGAGTCCCAGAGTGCATCATCATCAACAGAACCTGTGTGTTACCTGC
>NC_044187.1:1030599-1058640 GCF_900880675.1 Sparus aurata | reverse complement strand
TCTAGAACGTAACGAGTCCCATCTTCCCCGCCCTCATCTATCATGTGAGTCCACTCAGCCTGTTACTGGTTCTGATTCCCCTCACAGTGATCCTGCTGAGACAGGTCCACAGAACCTGAAACACCAGGATGCTGCTGCAGAGACACTGATCCTCTCCTCCTCCTGTGATATAAAAGTCCTCCTCTCCTCCTCCTGATGATATAAAGTCCTCCTCTCCTCCTCCTGAGGATATAAAGTCCTCCTCTCTCCTCCTGATGATATAAAGTCCTCCTCTCCTCCTCCTGATGATATAAAGTCTCTCTCCTCCTCCTGATGATATAAAGTCCTCTCCTCCTGATGATATAAAGTCCTCTCTCTCTCCTCCTCTGATATAAAGTGCTCCTCTCCTCCTCTGAGGATATAAAGTCCTCCTCTCCTCTCTGATGATATAAAGTCCTCCTCTCTCCTGAGGATATAAAGTCCTCCTCTCCTCCTCCTGATGATATAAAGTCCTCCTCTCCCCTCATGATGATATAAAGTCCTCCTCTCCTCCTGATGATATAAAGTCCTCCTCTCCTCCTCTGATGATATAAAGTCCTCTCTCCTCCCTGATGATATAAAGTCTCCTCTCCTCCTCCTGATGATAAAGTCCTCCTCTCCTCCTCCTGAGGATATAAAGTCCTCCCCTCCTCCTGATGATATAAGTCCTCCTCTCCTCCTGATGATATAAAGTCCTCCTTCCTCCTCCTGATGATATAAGTCCTCCTCTCCTCCTGATGATATAAAGTCTCCTCTCCTCCTGATGATATAAAGTCCTCCTCTCCTCCTGATGATATAAAGTCCTCCTATCCTCCTCCTGATGATATAAAGTCCTCCTCTCCTCCTGGATATAAAGTCCTCCTCTCCTCCTCCTGAGGATATAAAGTCCTCTCCTCCTCCTGATGATAAAAGTCCTCCTTCCTCCTCCTGATGATATAAAGTCCTCTCTCCTCCTCCTGATGATATAAAGTCCTCCTCTCCTCCTGATGATATAAAGTCCTCCTCTCCTCCTGATGATATAAAGTCCTCCTCTCCTCCTCTGATGATATAAAGTCCTCCTCTCCTCCTCCTGATGATATAAAGTCCTCCTCTCCTCCTGATGATATAAAGTCCTCCTCTCCTCCTGATGATATAAAGTCCTCCTCTCCTCCTCCTGATGATATAAAGTCCTCCTCTCCTCTATGATGATATAAAGTCCTCCTCCTCCTCCTGATGATATAAAGTCCTCCTCTCCTCCTCCTGGTGATATAAAGTCCTCCTCTCCTCCTGATGATATAAAGTCCTCCTCTCCTCCTCCTGATGATATAAAGTCCTCCTCTCCTCCTCCTGATGATATAAAGTCCTCCTCTCCTCCTGATGATATAAAGTCCTCCTCTCCTCCTCCTGATGATATAAAGTCCTCTCCTCCTCCTGATGAGTATAAAGTCCTCCTCTCCTCCTCCTGATGATATAAAGTCCTCCTCTCCTCCTCCTGATGATATAAAGTCCTCCTCCTCCTCCTGATGATATAAGGTCCTCCTCTCCTCCTCCTGATGATATAAAGTCCTCCTCTCCTCCTCTGATGATATACCTCCTCCTGTATATAAATCCTCCTCCGATTGATATAAAGTCCTCCTCTCCTCCTCCTGATATATAAAAGTCCTCCTCTCTCCTCCTGATGATATAAAGTCCTCCTCTCCTCCTCTGATGATATAAAGTCCTCCTCTCCTCTCCTGATGATATAAAGTCCTCCTCTCCTCCTCCTGATGATATAAAGTCCTCCTCTCCTCCTCTGATGATATAAAGTCCTCCTCTCCTCCTCCTGATGATATAAAGTCCTCTCTCTCCTCCTGATGATATAAAGTCCTCCTCTCCTCCTCCTGATGATATAAAGTCCTCCTCTCCTCCTCTGATGATATAAAGTCCTCCTCTCCTCCTCCTGATGATATAAAGTCCTCCTCTCTTCCTCCTGATGATATAAAGTCCTCCTCTCCTCCCCTGATGATATAAAGTCCTCCTCTCCTCCTCCTCCTGATATAAAGTCCCTCCCTCCTCCTGATGATATAAAGTCCTCCTCTCTCCTCCTGATGATATAAAGCTCCTCTCCTCCTCCTGATGATATAAAGTCCTCCTCCTCCTCCTGATGATATAAAGTCCTCCTCTCCTCCTCCTGATGATATAAAGTCCTCCTCTCCTCCTCCTGATGATATAAAGTCCTCCTCTCTCCTGATGATATAAAGTCCTCTTCTCCTCCTCCTGATAAAAGTCCTCCTCTCCTCCTCCTGATGATATAAAGTCCTCCTCTCCTCCTCCTGATGATATAAAGTCCTCCCTCCTCCTCCTCCTGATATAAAGTCCTCCTCTCCTCCTCCTCCTGATATAAAGTGCTCCTCTCCTCCTCCTGATGATATAAACTCCTCCTCTCCTCCTCCTCCTGATATAAAGTCCTCCTCTCCTCCTCCTGATGATATAAACTCCTCCTCTCAGCCAATGAGATCTAATGGTTTTGTTTTGTGTGTTTCAGCCGCCATGATGTGGACGGTGGGGATGGCAAGCCCGAACGACGCTCAGCGCTCTGGACACGAAACAGGTCCGACATTACAAACAACATCTGTAACGTCACAAGCTAGGAATCATGGGAAATGGGGGGGTGGAGACGACGTCATGGCCTCCTGTACAGTCTGATGTTGGACCGTGTGCTGTAATCTTTAGATGCCACAGTAATTAAAGAACTTCAGATGTTCTGTAAAATGATTGTTTTCTCTTCAGACGTTCACTTTACATCATTTTAATCATCATTTTTGACTTTTTGTTAATGATGTTCGGTACACACTGATAACCAGATGTTGACAGCTGCTATGGATCTGTTCGTTATGTTCACGCCATCACACTGCCGCCATTTTGTTTTCCAGATGAGGAGGCGGAGCAGAGCAGCAGGGGGGTGGAGCCTGAGAGTCGACAGCCGCGGTCATTTCCAGAGGATGAGCTGGAGGAGGACCGTGAGTTCAGACGGCAGGACACGTGTTGGACCGATGGAGTGTGTTGTGTTTCTGCGGGACGTTAAAGGTGTGTTTGGTGTTGCAGGAGGGGTGAAGCTCGGCCTCGGGGATTTCATCTTCTACAGTGTTCTGGTCGGGAAGGCTGCGGCGACCGGCGGAGACTGGAACACCACGCTCGCCTGCTTCGTCGCCATTCTTATCGTAAGTTTTAGATTAACACCCGTCAGACTTCCACCATGACGGAGACGCAACACTGAAGTCTGTTTGTCTGCCTCTCCACCACCTGTCCTCCACCTGTCCTCCACCTGTACCTCACCTGTCCTCCACCTGTCCTCCACCTGTACCTCACCTGTCCTCTACCTGTCCACCACCTGTACCTCACCTGTCCTCCACCTGTCCTCACCTGTACCTCACCTGTCCTCCACCTGTCCTCACCTGTACCTCACCTGTCCTCACCTGTACCTCACCTGTTCCTCACCTGTACCTCACCTGTTCCTCACCTGTACCTCACCTGTCCTCCACCTGTCCTCACCTGTACCTCACCTGTTCCTCACCTGTACCTCACCTGTCCTCCACCTGTACCTCACCTGTCCTCCACCTGCCCTCCACCTGTACCTCACCTGTCCTCCACCTGTCCTCACCTGTACCTCACCTGTTCCTCACCTGTACCTCACCTGTCCTCCACCTGTACCTCACCTGTCCTCCACCTGTCCTCCTGTACCTCACCTGTCCTCACCTGTCCTCTACATGTTCCTCCCCTGTCCTCCACCTGTACCTCACCTGTCCTCACCTGTCCTCCACCTGTACCCCACCTGTACCTCACCTGTCCTCCACCTGTACCTCACCTGTCCTCCACCTGTCCTCTACATGTACCTCACCTGTCCTCCACCTGTCCTCTACATGTACCTTACCTGTCCTCTACATGTACCTCACCTGTCTTCACCTGTCCTCCACCTGTCCTCCACCTGTCCTCTACATGTACCTTACCTGTCCTCCACCTGTCCTCTACATGTACCTCACCTGTCCTCCACCTGTCCTCTACATGTACCTTACCTGTCCTCTACATGTACCTCACCTGTCTTCACCTGTCCTCACCTGTCCTCCACCTGTCCTCCACCTGTCCTCTACATGTACCTCACCTGTCTTCACCTGTACCTCACCTGTCCTCCACCTGTCCTCTACATGTACCTTACCTGTCCTCTACATGTACCTCACCTGTCCTCACCTGTCCCACCTGTCCTCCACCTTTCCTCTACATGTACCTCCTCTGTCCTCCACCTGTACCTCACCTGTACCTCACCTGTACCTCACCTGTCCTCCACCTGTCCTCTACATGTACCTCCCCTGTACCTCACCTGTACCTCACCTGTCCTCTACATGTGCCTCACCTGTCCTCCACCTGTCCTCTACATGTACCTCCCCTGTACCTCACCTGTCCTCCACCTGTACCTCACATGTCCTCCACCTGTACCTCACCTGTACCTCACCTGTCCTCCACCTGTAACTCACCTGTACCTCACCTGTCCTCCCACCTGTACCTCACCTGTACCTCACCTGTCCCTCACCTGTCCTCCACCTGTACCTCACCTGTCCTCCACCTGTACCTCACCTGTACCTCACCTGTCCTCCACCTGTCCCTCACCTGTACCTCACCTGTCCTCCACCTGTCTCAGGGCCTGTGTCTGACTCTGCTGCTGTTGGCCATCTTTAAGAAGGCTCTGCCGGCGCTGCCCATCTCCATCACCTTCGGGCTCGTCTTCTACTTCTCCACGGACTTCCTGGTTCAGCCCTTCATGGACAACCTGGCTGCTAACCAGTTTTACATCTGACAGGAAGCCACGCCCCCTTCACCTGCCCCTCCTCTTCCTCGTTGTCCTGCAGGCCCGCCGCCGTCTGATGATATGATGCACAAAGACCACTTCCTGTCTTTAAAAGTCTGTTTGGGGAACATGACACGCTGACTTAACCACAGGAAGTGATGTAATGCAGACAGGAAGCTGGCGTGGGTGTGAGGTGGTGACGGTGGCTGAAGGTCACCTGGTTTGTTTGTGCTCAGGTGTGTTCCTGATCACCTGCTGACTGTAAAGGAAAGACCTGCATTAGTCTGTAGAGTGTCTGTTGGGTACAGTTTGGATGTAACACTCGCTGACTGAGACCAGAGAACACCGCGGCTGCCTCTGATTGGCTGCCGCTCCTGTCCGTCACAGCTAACAAACATTCCTGTTTTTAATCAGTAAAGATTCCCTGTGCTCGTTAGTGACCTCACACAGACACGCGGCGTTCACTCCACTTCCTGTTTGGTCTTTTAACTTCTGGTTGGCTTCATTAACAGCAGCAGCTGGTTTGTGTTTGTCTGGTTTAAACACATGTTAACAGTTTATTAACTATTTATTGAACATGATCGATAATAGATTAAATAATCTGACGGTGGATTATGAAACTGATTCTCACTTCCTGTCTAGACAGGAAGTTTAAAGATAACCCGCCCAGCGAAACGTTTAAGGTTGTATTGAAAACATTTTTATGACAGCAGATGTTTATTTTAAATAAAACAGAGTTTGTAGATTTTCAGAATAAAAATCTCTTCTTTAAATTGATTGTTTTGTGACGTCATCCGTCTGCTAGTCGCCAGTTTGTGGCAAAAAAAACCCTGAAAAACATCCAGAAGACAGACGTGAGTGTGTGAGAACACCTGTGATGCTTCTGTGGTGATGTCTTAATCTCACATCAGCTTCATGAAGGTTTAATTACAAACATCACCACTGAACTGAAATAAAAGCAGAATAAATACAACTGACGTCTCGTCTCTGTCAACGATTCAACAACAGAACGTCTTCTGGATCCGTCAAACACAAACCAGCTTTTTATAGTCTCACTTGACGGTCAGAGCGACGCTGACAGAACTGATCCAGTCAACAGAACTTCAACAGAACATTTAGAGACGAGTGTAGACGGAGCCGATTGATTATCTGCAGCTGTGACTGGACGGACTCGCGGCTCCGGCTGCTCACATGTGAACTTGTGATGCGTTTCTTTGTCTCAGTTTGGATGGTTGAAGATCATTTTCACTGTTTTTCTAATATTTGATAGACTAAAAAGTTTAATCAGGAAATGAATCATCAGATATTTATGTGTCACACTATATGGCTCTAAATCAAATCTCTTGTACATTTTGGACTGTATCGTTGAAATATTACAACTTTACTCTTCAACTTTAAAATCATTTGGTTTGTGAGCTGCTGCTCAGCTCCGGTCCTGCCGGTGTCGGACGCAGACAGAACCAGATGTTTGTCTCCAGATGTTCCTTCTGCTCGCAGAACAAACAGCAGACTGTCTCTTAGCTTTATTACTAACACACAGGTGGGGGGGCTTTATATACATTTTGTAGAAAGTGATTCAGGTGTCAAACTTGTTTTATTTCATCTTCCTGTGCAATCAAGTCCAACTGTTAAACTGCTGTAATGAAATAAAATGATGTAATGAAACTTGAGCCTCTTTTAGTTTCTGGCTTTGGTTTGGCAGCAACTTCCTGTCTGGTTCTGCTCATCGACCAGCTGGACTCCAACACGTGACCTGATGACATTTCAACATTATATTACTTCTCCAGAACTGGCCGGGTCGACAGACAGCAGAGGGCACCAACAGGTTTATGTGACTTTGACTCCCCAAAAGAACACTTCCTCATAAATGTTGGTGTTGATTCTGATAGTACAACTTTATTCTTCAGACGTTTTACTTTGAATATTTATACATTATTTGTATATTTCTGCACTTCTTGGTTCACAATGTTAGTAAAGATCTTCACGAGTCATTAATCACAAAGACTTTGGTTAAAATTTACCGTCTGAATGAAGATTTTAATTATTATTTCTAGAGATATTGAGATGAGATGATGTTGATACATTATCATTTGCAGGACATAATTGGTAATAAATGATATTTGTATATTTGTGTATAAGTAGAGATGAAGTCAGGGAGCGTCTGCTGGATTATTAGCTACAGATTCATGTAGAGGAGGTGGGACGAGACGAAGTCACACTCAGACTGCTTCACGTCTTCATGCTAAGCTAAGCTAACGTTGAACTGAACCTTGAGAGCAACAGTCAGAGCAGAATGATCCTTTCAGAATAAAATCCCAGAGTCAGCTCCTCTTTCACATCAACATGTTTATTCTGGATTTAAAAAAAAAAACAGTCTAACAGTTCATTAACAAACAAAACAAGTTTCTACTGAATCAAACGTTTAATTTCTCTCCTCAAACTGGGATTTGTTCTTCAGCAGGAACGCTGCCAGATACTCGATGGGGTTCGGAGGTCTGCAGGGAACAAAGAAAGAAACATTTTATTTCATAAACCAACAAAAACCAAAGGAAACTGAACAACCAACAAATCTACTAATTACTGATTTCAATCAGTTTTATTAGATGAGCTGCAGAAACGAAAACTGCAGCTCCTGATTGGTCGACCGGTGACCTCAGCAGCCAATAATATCTCTTCTTCAGAGGCTGATTGGACCTCAACACTGTCCTGGTATCACGTCTCTGACAGACGTCACACTCTGATGTAAACTAACACTGCGGTTGTAATATCTGTCTTATTAAATGCCACGTGGCGGCGGCGGCGGGCTGACCTGTCCTTGGCGAGCACCGACAGGCCCTGCAGCAGGATGGGGACCACCGTCTGGTCCAGGTAGGCTCTGGTGGGCAGCGCCTGCAGATCCACCTTCTGCTTCGAGATCTTCTCCACGCTCGCCTTCTCGTTCTCCACCGTCCTCTGTGGAGCAGAAGCAAAGCATGCTGGGAGTCTGCCTTTACCTTCTCATTACACTGTGCACAGTGTGTGTGTGTGTGTGTGTGTGTGTGTGTGTGTGTGTTACCTGGATGTTTTCCGTCAGGCCGTACTCTGCGTGAGGGTTTTCAGACACCTGCAGGAGGATTCATGTCATCATCTTTACGTTCACCAGCAACACAAAACATGATTTCATCTTGGACCGATCAGGAGATTATTAGTTTGATCGTCAGCTCAGAGCTCGATGTGTCGGCTGCTACACGACCAGACAGCCAGCAGGAGGATGACGCGTGAGACGCTGGATCGACTCAACATTAATCAATACTGATTGATTAATGGACTGATTGTTTCAGCTCTGACATCACAGGGCAACATCTGTACCTGCTGATTCTCCCTCCTGCTGTCAGTCATCAGCTAACAGTTTCCCCCTGCTTCCAGTCTTTGTGCTAAGCTAGGCTAAACACCATTAAACTGAATGAGGGACTGCTCCTTTAATCACAGTGCTGTGTGTGTGTGTGTGTGTGTGTGTGTGTGTGTGTGTCTGTCTGTGTCTGTGTCTGTGTGTGTGTGTGTGTCTGTGTACTCACAGGTGTGTGTGTGTGTGTGTGTGTGTGTGTGTACTCACAGGTGTGTGTCTGTGTGTGTGTGTGTGTGTGTGTGTGTGTCTGTGTGTGTGTGTGTGTGTCTGTGTCTGTGTGTGTGTGTGTGTGTGTGTACTCACAGGTGTGTGTGTGTGTGTGTGTGTGTGTGTGTACTCACAGGTGTGTGTCTGTGTGTCTGTGTGTGTGTGTGTGTGTGTGTGCCTGTGTGTGTGTGTGTGTGTGTCTGTGTGTGTGTGTGTGTGTCTGTGTGTGTGTGTGTACTCACAGGTGTGTGTCCCTCCATGGACTGATCTGCATCTGTGTGATCTGGAAAACAAACAAGAACATTTAAATGTTTTTCTGAGATCAACAGAAAAGATGAAGACGATCTTTGAAGAACTTCTCAGAAGTGTTATTTGACAGGACTTATTAACTGATAACCCGGTCAGAACCACCAGTAGGACTCTACTGGACTCTACTGGACTCTGTGGAGACTCTACTGGACTCTACCGGACTCTACTGGACTCTACTGGACTCTGTGTCCACTGGACTCTGCGGAGACGCTACTGGACTCTGTGGAGACGCTACTGGACTCTACCGGACTCTACTGGACTCTACCGGACTCTGCGGGGACTCTACCGGACTCTACTGGACTCTACCGGACTCTGCGGGGACTCTACCGGACTCAGTTCTGACCCACGGACACTAACGGTTGCTCTTGGCTCGGGTGTCGGTCGCGCTGCACGGCGCTGGAAGCGGCGGTAAGTTAGCCTAGCATCACGTTACCGCCGGCTGCCCGGTTGATAAAACTCAGTACCGGGTCAGAATCCACCGCTCCGGTTTGGACCGTGTCGTCAAATCATCACATGGAACCGGAAACACGCAGCAGAGAAACAGAACAACAACTCAAACTGCGAAAAACTCCATCAATGGTCAACAATGAACTTACCGTCCGCCATGTTTGTTGTGGATATTTACGCAGGATATCTGACGTACGTCGATTCTGCTCGAAGGCTACGTAGGAAATACATCCGGGCGCCTCGCGAGTATCCGGTTTGTGTAGATGTACTTCAAAATAAAAGCACGGGAGTCCATTGATACTTATTGAGGTTTTTACGTGTCACACTTTATATTGATTTACGTATTTATGTTTATTATGTAAACTACAACATGTTACGACTAGTTTGATAAATATACAATAATAATTTAATAAAATAAATCTCGACTTGATGTTTTTTGTATATGATTTGTACCTTTATTGTGAAAAGTTATACATCATACATGTCGGAGGCTGGTGCTGTGGGCCGGTGTGGTTCGGTGTGGCTCGTGGTTCTGGACACAGCTGTAGATCTGTTAGCTTCTAGCTCCGGTTCAAAGTGCTGATTTATTATTATGTTAATTATCATGAAGGATGAAAGCAAATAAAAACACTAAAATATCAAAAAGGCACAGAGTTTAACAGAGAGACTTCACATGTGTGTTGATGAGGTGTAGCCAATCAGATGCCACCACACTCATGCAGCTCAGCATCATCAGTGGGAGCTCCTCGGCCTCCGTCACAGGATGAAGGGGATGAGAGCCGTCCTGGAGCGAGGGTAGTCCTCAAACCTCCGCTGGTAGTCTCTGCAGGACCACAGGACGACAAACTCAAGTCATGTTGCAACAAGAAATCTGGAAAACTACCTGCGGTGCTGCTGACCAATCAGATTACAGAGCTACCTGTGGTGCTGGCAGGCTCTGGGCCCAATGGAGCAGATGGTGAAGAAGGCGAAGGCGAAGGCGGGTAAAGACCCAGCAGCCACAGAGTAACCGCACCACTCCACGATCTCCCCGAAGAAGTTCGCTCCAGACACAAACTCAAACATCCCACCTGAGAGGAAATGAAGGTGCAGGGGTTAAAGGTGAAGGTGCTGACAGCGATGAACTCTGTCATGGATCGGGTCTAGTCACCGTGGGGGATCCTGTAGACGGTCTCTCCTGGTCTCCTCAGGCTGCGCAGGATGTGGTCACTGTGGATGTTGACGGTCATTCCGACCACAAACAGAAGCAGACCTGCGTCACAGACAAACAGGAAGTGTCAGACGCTCTCACCTCTGACAGGAAGTGTGCGGAGGACGTCACATGACCGGTTACATCTTCTTTTCAAATGTTTTAATTTATTTTTTCACACAAACAAATCTATATACATTTATACAATAAACAGACAATAAACAGCCAACACAACAAACACAAAATATATACATATATACAAATACATAGATGGGGGTATTAGCAAATCATATAGTTGTTTTTAATCATTTATAATATTCCTTATAGCTTTTCTGTCTTTCATGTTTTTTAGCAGCTGCATGTAATATCTGGTTTCTATTTTAAATTCATAAAAATGTGTTTTTTTGGATGACCATTTGCATTTATGGATGTAATATTGTCCTTGTAAAATAAAAAGATTCAACAAAAACAGTTCCTTTCCCTTAAGTTTTTTTTTCATTATAAGTGAGAATTATGTCTTTTTTTAAGTTTAAGCTTAATTCCTGTCAAAGATACAAACATATTTTCCAGTTCCTTCCAAAACACATAAGTATAACATTAAAAAAACAGATGAGAAATATTTTCCTCCTCCTGTTCACAGTTGACATTAACATCTTTATATCTGGAGACGGCCTGACAGGATAAATTGAATGTATGATCTCAAAAGAAACTTCCTTTATCTTGTGTGTGACTCAGTATCTGCTACTTGAAGTCCACACTGAGTTCCAGTTTATACCTACATGTTGAGTTCCAGAGTAGTTTAGCTGATGGAGTTGTAATTTCTTGGCTAATTTTCCTTATATGTCTATTGGTGCATTTTCTGTCTGTTAAATTTATGCCGTCTAACATTAAATTAGCCTCAAAGTGTACGTTTAGCTGTGGTCTACTATCTCCTCACAATAACAACAACAGTTCTGCAGGTATAGCGTCAAATATTATGGCAAATTCTTTATGTGTAATAGGAATTGCATATTTTTTTAAAAACTCAGTGTAGTTATACAAATGTCCATTTTCATTCAATAACTGTGTCACAAACAAGATATTTTGGTCAAACCATCTCTTGACAAACAAAGATTTGTTCTTATATGGAATATTTGGATTATTCCAGATCAAACACTTGTGTGGTGAACAGTTGTGTTTGCAGACGAACATCCAGGACAGTCAGGCTTGTGTGTGAAAACTTGCCAGATTGACAGGAAGTTGATCAACACTGTAATAACAGTTTAAAAGAAATTCAATCCCCCGATTTTCTTGAAAATAAGTTCTGGTATAATATACTATAATTTACTTTTTCCCTGCAAATATGTCTTCAACCAGTTTAATAAAAACATTGTGTTAGATGTATTAAAGTCTGATGCCTGGACAGTATGAGTTGCACAGCACTGTTTGTTTTAATTGGTGGGGCTTATTCTTCCTTATGAAGTTGAAGATTTTCGTGTCAATCTGTTGAACTGTTTTTGTTGGAACATCCAGCAGCCGAGAGAAGCTTCACTTTTAGACAACAAGACTCGTCCACTCTCTTAATAGCCACATATCATACTTTCTCAAAATGTTTTCAATCAGTGGATTAAAATTCAAGTCAACTCTTCTTTCTTGATTCTTGCATATCTTAATGCCCAGATATGATATAACATCTTTAAAACAAATACCCTCTATTTCCGTCAGGTTATTTGGTCTTTTAAAGCAAAAAGCTCACACTTCTTAATATAAATCTTCCAACCTGACAGCAGAGAGAATGTGTCGAGACAGTCAATTGTCTTTTTTACCTCCTTTTCATTCTTTAAAAAAATAGTAGTATCATCTGCTAATTGACAACATTTCAATTGACTTTCTGCCAGTTGAATGCCTCTAAAATAATCTTTATTTATGTGAAGTGCCATAGTTTGCATGATGAGTAGAAACAAAAAGGGTGCAATAGGGTCCCCTTGTTTAATCCCTCTCTCTATACTGAAGCTTCAGTGGTTCTATTTAACAACTTCACTGAACTGCTGCACCTTTTATATAATGTCTGAACTGCAGATTTAAAATAAGAGCCAAAACCAAAAAAGTCCAAAGTATTAAACAAGAAGGAATGTTCTATGGTATCAAAGGCTTTATAGTAATCTATGAATAATATAAGGCTGTTGTCATCAATAACTTCATGGTAGTCAATTAAATCCAGAATTAGACGAACATTATTACTTATATGTCTACCACTCATAAATCCAGACTGGCAGTCAACAATAATTGTTTGAAGACAAAGTTTGAGCCTCTGAGCAAAAATAAGTGATAATAATTTAACATCATTATTAATTAAAGTAATTGGCCTCCAATTTTCAGAACACACTGGGTCTTTCCATGTTTGGGGATTAATGTAATGAGGCCTTGAGACATAGATGCGGTAATCTGTGACGCTCTGTGACATCCCAGCAGCCAGAGGTGTGATCTGCACACCTGTCCTCTCTGCAAGTTTCACCTTCACCGTGTGTTAAACCATTACATACTGATGGTGAGGTCATACACCTGCAGCCTGGTCACATTTCCCAGGACGTCGCTGTGACTCACCTGCAGCCACGCGAGTCCTCGTCAGCCAGGTGTCTTCAAAGCGGGCGCAGTGCAGCAGGTGGTGTCCCTGCAGGAGGCCGTTGAGCGAGCAGAAGATGGCGGCGTACAGGACGATGGACAGCGGGACGGGTCGTCCTCTGGTCAGGAAGGCGTAGATGAAGCTCCTAAAGAACAGACGCAGGTTACTTCCTGTTCCACAACATGAAGTGTGTCTGTGTGTCAGTCACCGGGTCACATGACGCCCACATCCTCTACAGAACACAGGAGCACCATGATACCAGTCCAGTCACTGAGCTCATCCAATCAGCATGGAGACAGAGTGTGAGTCAATCAAACAGGGTCAGAACAGCACCAGGTTCTGGAGGCAGCTGACCGTGATGTCGCCCCTGTATCCTGTTTCATAAGAGAAGACTATAACAGCTATTGGCTCCTGTCTCATAATCCGGAGTCCAGAACCGGTCCTGAGTCCAGAACCGGTCCCTTATCAAAACACACACAGGCTGCTGAACTGTTCTACAGAGTAGTGTAATGAGTAATTACTCCACCAGACAGTAATCTATTACTTTAAACTGGAGCTTAGAGTAATATGTAATGTATTACATTTTGAGGTACAGCTGATGGCTGATCTGTTCTGAGGTCTGTTCTGTTCTGGAGTCTGTTCTGACGTCTGTTCTGTTCTGGAGTCTGTTCTGAGGTCTGTTCTGAGGTCTGTTCTGAGGTCTGTTCTGTTCTGGAGTCTGATCTGAGATCTGATCTGAGGTCTGTTCTGTTCTGGAGTCTGTTCTGAGGTCTGATCTGAGGTCTGTTCTGAGGTCTGTTCTGTTCTGGAGTCTGTTCTGAGGTCTGTTCTGTTCTGGAGTCTGTTCTGAGGTCTGTTCTGTTCTGGAGTCTGATCTGAGATCTGATCTGAGGTCTGTTCTGTTCTGGAGTCTGATCTGAGATCTGATCTGAGGTCTGTTCTGTTCTGGAGTCTGATCTGAGATCTGATCTGAGGTCTGTTCTGTTCTGGAGTCTGATGTGAGATCTGTTCTGAGGTCTGACCTGTGGAAGTAGTGCAGCATGAAGGTGCAGAGCAGCAGCGTCCTCCCGGTCCAGTAGCGGCTCGTCCCCGGCTCGGTGTGCGGTTCCTCCGTGAACAGCAGCAGCAGCAGCGGCAGCAGGAAGGCCGGGACCTCCTGCAGGAACCAGCCCGGTCCGGCCAGGCAGCAGCGGACCTTCGGCTCCACGTAGCGACCGTAAGGTGTGTGGCGCCGCGTCTGTTCCAGCAGGTAGGCCACGCCCCCCACGATCAGAGCCCAGCTCAGGTAGGACACGGCACCGTCCCGACACTCCATCAGTCCACTGACTCGGCTCAGCTCCACCGAACTGCCGGCATGCAGAGAGAGACAGAGACATAACTCAGAGTCCACCGACCAATCAGAGCCCACCTCATGTTACCCAGGAAGGAGGTCCCGAGCCTGCCGAGTCCTGAGACTGTGGTCACGTGAGATCCATATGAACCCAGTGTGGACAAAGGATGTGTTTGTGTGGTCCATATGGACCGCGTCACCAGGACCTGGTCTGCAGTTAGATACACTGTGTCTGACTTTAAAACTAGCATTTCTATTGGTCCTGGCAGCTCGTGACATCACGCCTCACCTCCTGCTGGACCCAGCAGCACACAGGAGAGGTTCAGGTCGCACCTGGTCACACCTGGTCACACCTTCATTATCAATTATTCTATTCAAAGCAGTTCTGTTTCTATTCTAGAAGCATCTGAAGTGTTTCTGAACCAGCCGTGTCAGAACCGCTCCACAGAGGCAGGAGCAACACAGCTGCTGATCTGGACCACAGTCCGCCCGGGTCACTGACAGCTGCTCAGAACCTGCAGGAGGTCTGCAGTGTGGTAGATGTTGGTTCTTGCAGCTGGTTCTGGTCCGACTGTCAGTCCTCTCTGGGCCTTAGAGGAATGCTGTCATTGATTGTCTCGTGTTTTTGAGCGGCACGTGTCTGATTGGACTCGCAGGTTCTGATGTGCTTCAGTCCTCTGTGAGAAATAACTGTGTGACCGTGTCGGTCTGGAGCTGCTTCTTCTTCTGTGGTGGTGCTTCCATTATATTCTGCCAAACTCTGCATCCTTCCCTCTCAGCTGTCCTGGTGTCAGGGGCGGGACATCAGAGATGGACAATTTGACTGGCTGAGCAGTTTGATTGACAGCTGCCCTGCTGTCTTCACAGCTGCTGGATGAATGACAGACTTCAGAGGCAGCGGCTGTCCTGTACTGGTTTGACTTTAACATCAAACCACTGAACAACATCAAACAAAAACAACCAAAGTTGGTCAACTTTGGTTGTTTTTAAAGTGCTCAACAAATAAAGTTGGACTGGATTGGATCATCTTGACATGTGGGACAAGAAAATAAAATGCTGTGCAGTCAGTGGTCACACGGCGGACGGACACCAGAACATCACACTGCTGTCCTCCTGCCAGTCCTCCTGTCTGTCCTCCTGTCTATCCTCCTGCCAGTCCTCCTGTCTGTCCTCCTGTCTGTCCTCCTGCCAGTCCTCCTGTCTGTCCTCCTGTCTATCCTCCTGCCAGTCCTCCTGTCTGTCCTCCTGCCAGTCCTCCTGCCAGTCCTCCTGTCTGTCCTCCTGCCAGTCCTCCTGTCTGTCCTCCTGTCTGTCCTCCTGTCTGTCCTCCTGCCAGTCCTCCTCCTGTCTGTCCTCCTGTCTGTCCTCCTGCCAGTCCTCCTGTCTGTCCTCCTGCCAGTCCTCCTGCCAGTCCTCCTGTCTGTCCTCCTGTCTGTCCTCCTGCCAGTACTCCTGTCTGTCCTCCTGTCTGTCCTCCTGCCAGTCCTCCTGTCTGTCCTCCTGTCTGTCCTCCAGTCTTACCTCCTGTCTGACCTCCTGTCTGACCTCCAGTCTTACCTCCTGTCTGACCTCCTGTCTGACCTCCAGTCTTACCTCCTGTCTGTCCTCCTGTCTGTCCTCCTGTCTGACCTCCTGTCTGACCTCCAGTCTTACCTCCTGTCTGACCTCCTGTCTGACCTCCAGTCTTACCTCCTGTCTGACCTCCTGTCTGACCTCCTGTCTGACCTCCAGTCTTACCTCCTGTCTGTCCTCCTGTCTGTCCTCCTGTCTGTCTTCCAGTCTTACCTCCTGTCTGTCCTCCTGTCTGTCCTCCTGCCTCTTCATCACATTTCTGCCTGAAAAACAGCGTCTGTCACCTGCAGAAAACTTTAACTCACCAGGTGTTTGTGTTGTAGTTATTGTTGTCACAGTGACCGTCAGCCCTCCTGAGTCTTCAGTGAACTTTCCCCCAGAAAACAGCCTCCGTCCTCGCAGTGACAGAGTCAGACAGGTCCAGTTTACTGATGGTGATTATCTAAATATGTCATTTAGAGTGAAAACGTAACTTTGTCACTTTCCAGGGTGTTCGGTGGGTCAGGATCTCAATCACTACACGTTATAACAGAGAACTGCTGATAATGTGGCGTCTCCGTGTGAAAAGGCTGCTGTTTCCCTGCACACTGAACGTCCAAGGTCCAACAGACCTGTCAGAATATTTTATGCATCCAATTTTTCAGCTGGGAATAAGAACTTAAAGGAACAGTCAGTCCTCAGAACAGTTGTGGAGCTTCACAGTAAAACAGAGTAGCAGTGTTCTGCTGAACAGCTGAAGCAGCTGCAGACGTGATGTAGAACAGCAGACGTCTCGGTGCCGCTGGCTGCTTCCTCTCTGTCGGGCTTCATTCATTCTGTAAAAAGGATCCAATGTTTAAAGAAACCCTCAGTGATAAATGTGTCTCTGCTCTTCAGGTTCCAGACGTCCTCACCGAGGCAGTGATGAGACACACGAGGTGAAGTTCTGAACAATGTCTGGCCAATCAAATAATAGGCCACGCCCACCTCCACCAATCAGTATGGCTCTTCAGATTCTGGTTAATGGTTTGGTTTAGTGGACCTGGTCCCAACCTCAGCCTTCAAATGGAAATACATCAGCTCCATTTATACAGCCCACAGGTGTGTCTGTGGAGCAGCTGCACCTGGACTCACCTGTCAGTCATCGGTCCAGTCAGCTGGACTCACCTGTCAGTCATCGGTCCAGCTGCACCTGGACTCACCTGTCAGTCATCGGTCCAGCTGCACCTGGACTCACCTGTCAGTCATCGGTCCAGCTGCACCTGGACTCACCTGTCAGTCATCGGTCCAGTCAGCTGGACTCACCTGTCAGTCATCGGTCCAGCTGCACCTGGACTCACCTGTCAGTCATCGGTCCAGCTGCACCTGGACTCACCTGTCAGTCATCGGTCCAGTCAGCTGGACTCACCTGTCAGTCATCGGTCCAGTCAGCTGGACTCACCTGTCAGTCATCGGTCCAGCTGCACCTGGACTCACCTGTCAGTCATCGGTCCAGTCAGCTGGACTCACCTGTCAGTCATCGGTCCAGCTGCACCTGGACTCACCTGTCAGTCATCGGTCCAGCTGCACCTGGACTCACCTGTCAGTCATCGGTCCAGTCAGCTGGACTCACCTGTCAGTCATCGGTCCAGTCAGCTGGACCATGTGGCAGATCTGCTTCATTATTATGTAGACATGCATTTGAGTTCCTGGGCCAAGACTAATGATACTAGTGATAATATTGATAATAATGATGATATTGATGATAATGATAATATTGATAATAATGATAATATTGACTATAATGATGATAATATTGATAATAATGATCGGGCACAGTGCAGCTCTGCTCGTCGGGTTTCAGCTCTGATCAAACATTCTGTTCCATGAGGTGCCTTCACCATTTCCTGTGTTACATCTCTACATCTATAATCTATATATACATATTTAATGATCGCCCAGATGAGCGGTATGATTATATAATTTGTCCTCGATGTGGTCCACTCAGAACCTCCGCTCAGAACCTCCAAGATGGACCTCGATCGCTACTCTTTGTCTAACAGTGTGCCCGCGTCTAAGCGGAGCAGGACTCTCATCACATCACCGGTCTGTCTATTTATACAAACAGAGGAAAGTTTTACCTTTGTATCGTGGAGCGGAAACTTCCTGGAACACAGCTCTGCTTCTGCTCACAGCCAGCAATCTCACCAAACCGGTCCTGTGTAACCGGATCTCTCTCCAGGCTCCACGGGCTGAAGCTCTGTCAGCAGCCTGCAGACATTATAACTGTAGCTGTCATTGACCTGTTGCTCATGAGCACAATATGTTATTAAGAAGAAGAAGGAGAAGAAGAAGAAGAAGAAGAAGAAGATAATAAAGATGATGGTGTTGGTGCCACAGGAGCGGGTCCTGAAACCCAGACGTGATGAGCACGTTTGCACTTCCTGTTCCTCGTCTGACAGTCAGCTGAATGGAACACTGCCGGCTGCACATGTTCTCATGTTCTGTTCTCAGACATGAAGCTTGTAAAACAGGGACTCCCCAGCACCGGGCCGTGGACCGGTACCAGGTCTCGGGTCGATGTTATTGCCACATCTGTGCTGTTTATTTGACCTTCTCACATCACAGAGCAGCTGATGATTTTCACTGAACATTAAAATGTTGAAAGACTTGATGTTCTGGTTGGAGAAATAAGCTGTGTGGTTACAGGCTGAACATTTAAAATCATCATTAATGTCCCACAGTTTAATCATGAAGCTCTTCATGTGTTAACAACAGTTAGCGGTTGCTAACGAGTGTCTGAATGAGACTACAGAGGTTGTCGGGGACATTAAACGTCCTCACAGCGAACACGGAGACTCATCTACTCACTAGTCCGTCTTTACAGCCACTTTAGTTACACACTGTTCTAACTCTGACTTTACAACTTGTACATTGATCAGTTTATAGAAAACCTGGATAGTAATTGTGCAGTAAGACTCTTAGTGGTGGAGACGTTTCAGTCATGTGACCGTGATGTCGTCTGTTTGTAGCCTAGCATTAGCTTCTTACTGCTACACAGTTAATTTAGCTTCACACATCACAGAGTGGAGTTCATCTGTGGAGATTATCTGGATCAACAGAACCTGGACGGGTCAGAACCCAGTTCAGTGATCCCACAGAGGAGCCAGAGAGATGCTAACTGCAGCTAGCTACAGGAACACATCATGCTGCTGCATGTGATGTTGTACATTTTTGACACATTGTGTTGTGTATTTCCTTTTCAAAGCGCTTCATCACCCTCAGTGGGCAGCAGGAGGCTTCTCTTCTCTTCACTCACTCAGACGTGAGAGAAACAAACTTCAGTCTGGAGCTGCTGAGGCCACACAAAGTGTGTCCGAGCTGAGTCCACTTACTGCCATACCAAGGAAATAAGAGCACAACGGATCAACTATTCATGCCAACATGCTGTGGATTACAATTTGGACATTGGAGTACTTTTGTTCACTGTGCTGCCATGAGGTTTGGACTGTTGGAAATTGAGAGACCTCGGGCCGGGTTGTGATTTGCCTCAAGGACTTGGACTGTCAGCGACCCTCTCCATCTCAACTACATTTAAGTATTTTAACCAGGCCTCAGCTCTTTTAGATTAATTTGTTATTTACAGTAGAGACTGTACAGGGAGAGACTGAGGGACAGGGAGGAGAGGTCTGCCCGACTAAAACTATAGATATGCCCGACTGTTCATGAAAAACCATGTGCAATAATAACAGAACCATAGCAGATACTGTGTACCTGTGTACAGTTTTACGTGTGTGTGTATATATGTATGTACATATATAGATTTATATTCTTACAGTGTTATTTTATATTTATTTACTTATATGTATATTTACATGTATATTTTAAATGTATGTATGTATATTTCTTGCATATTTATATATATATATATATATTTATATTGATATATCTATGTATAATATATTGTATTTGGTTTTCTATCTTTATATGGGTGTCGGGCACTTTGGTGTCTCTTCTTTCTTGATCCTCTATATGTAACAGTGCTGTGTGTGACATGGAGCTTCATTCTCTTTGAGGGAAACTCCCAAAAGGATGAATAAAGTTGTCTAAGTCAGTATTATGATTTTATCAATAAGGATTTTTGACAATGATTGATAGTAAATGAAATAAGTATTGTGCTGTATGTTTTGCTCTTGCTAAAGTCTATGCAATAAAACCAACATACTATAGTTAAAGTTAAAGTTGTGGACATTGATTTCATGTCTGTTTGGTGGAAGTAAAGTCAGGTGTTAACTGTGCAGAATATCTGAAAGGATCTGAAAGGTTACTGTAGCCCACCAGAGTGAAACAGTCCCTTAGAGTTTACCAAAGCCCCTAAAATCCAACCTAGCACCAGACCAAGTGCCCAGATCATTCAGAGGAGAGCTGGCTGGTGTTCATATCTGACTCCTGTCCGGTTCTGATCCAGAGGAAGCAGGTAGGCGATCGGACTCAGGCAGTGAGAAGCTACACGGGTCGTCTCCTCACCACCAGCCAAAGAAATCACTATTTACATTCCTCAGGACCCAGGATCTAACACACACGCACACACACACACTCTTTACATGTCATGTGGAACAGCAGCAGGTTTCTTCTGGTGGGTCTGGAACAGGTTTCTGTCTGTTCGTCAGTCTGAGACGGGTCACGTTGTTACAGAAAGCTGTTCCACGTGTGAGCGTCTCTGCTAGCGAGTCTCATGTAAAGACACCGTCTGGATCTTCATGTTCGTGCTGAGCAGCTGACGTCCTTTAACTCTGAACTCTGAACTCACCTCTTTGACTTCGATCACGAGCTTCCTCACTGGCTCTCAGTCTCAGTGAGTTCTGATAGAATCCACATCGTCCTGCCGACCAGAACCAACCTGCTGATTCTGATTAACATCACATTCTATAACTTCTGTTGTTTGTCTTCTGTTCCCATATACCTCACTCTGTGTCACCTCCTCCTCCTCCTGTAGAAAAGGAAATGGGAGTTACAGGATCCAGTCCAGGAGCAAAGAGCATCCAGACGTGCTGGGCAGGCTGGAGGCCAGACAGGAGGCCCGGTGACGGGGAGCAGGACTGGCAGCTGGAGGCCAGACGGGAGGCCCGGTGACGGGGAGCAGGACTGGCAGCTGGAGGCCAGACGGGAGGTCCGGTGACGGGGAGCAGGACTGGCAGCTGGAGGCCAGACGGGAGGCCCGGTGACGGGGAGCAGGACTGGCAGCTGGAGGCCAGACGGGAGGCCCGGTGACGGGGAGCAGGACTGGCAGCTGGAGGCCAGACGGGAGGCCCGGTGACGGGGAGCAGGACTGACCGCTGGAGGCCAGACGGGAGGCCCGGTGACGGGGAGCAGGACTGACCGCTGGAGGCCAGACGGGAGGTCCGGTGACGGGGAGCAGGACTGACCGCTGGCCCCTGGTCAGTTTGGGAGGCCAACAGCAAGTGTTGTCTGGACCGCTGGAGGACCAGGAGACTCAAAAAATATGGAAAAGTTTACTCATCTCAGAGGGGAAATTAGGTCATCGTAGCAGCAGGTCCATTCAACAACAACATCATCAAAATACAAGAGCAGATATAAAAACAGTAAAGTTCAGTTTACAATATACAAAAACCAATGAAGTTCTAAAACAACATAAAATACTGTGGTAATAAAGTGCTGAGGTATCGAACCGTGTTTATAGTTCAAACTGTCATCCTGAAGACTAAGATAAAGTTCAAATGGAGCAGCTACAAAAACCAGTCGTGCTAGCTTTTATCAAGCTAGCTAGCTCCACCAGACTCACCTGCTGTCAGTTTCCTCCAGGATCCAGTCGGTCACAGTAATCAGTGATCCCATGAGCCAACGCAATGCAATTTAGTCAACACAATTTTAAAGTTGGTTTGGTTTATTTTATTTGTTTGTTTTGAACACACACACACACACACAGACACACACAGTGTTGTTACCTCGGGCTGAGCTGAGGGTCGATCCCACGTCTCCATGTTGCAGGACGGCGTCTTAAACCACTGGACCATCTTCAGCGCTGAAACTAGCCGACAGCCGGAAACAGGATCAGACTGAAGCTCAAACATTCTGACTTCAGTCAAACATTTTCATGTTTTAAAAAGACTGAAGTTCAGATTCAGAGCAGCAGATCAAAGTGTTGAAGTGACGTCCAGGTGTGATTATTGGCTGTTTGAAGTGATGTCTGCACCTCACAGGTGAACAGCTCAGCTGCTTGATGAGGTCTTTAGACTCTCAGAGGTTGTTGGTTCACGACCCGTCACAGACAAACATTATCTCAGTCGTGTCTCAGAAGAAAAGTTTTCCTGTCTTTAAGTTCAAACACAAAACATTTAGATTCACATTAATTATGATAAATGTATCTTTGTTTCTGCTTAAAGTCAATTACATAGGATTTAAAAATATAAGCTTTAGTTGGGATTTGAACCTACAACATAACAGTGCTGGTCTGTGTCTCTAACCACAGGACCACTTCCACTGATGGACCCCTGAACACCCAGAGAGACAGAGAGGATCAGACTGAAGAAGGACTCTGATGGAGTCAACAACAAACTAGACAGAGAAGTTAGCAGGGATTGAACCTGCAACCTTATGAACCTTGTGCTGCACTAACTAAAGTTCAGATTCAGAGCAGCAGATGAAAGTGTTTAATAATGTACCGGTGTGATTATTGGCTGTTTAAAGAGATGTCAACAGCTCAGCTGCTTGTTAAAGTGTTTTGAATCTCAGAGGTTGTTGGTTCACGACCCGTCAAAGAGAAACATCATCTCAGTTGGTCTGACACCTGTGTGGCTCGTACAGGTGTATGGTGTTCACCCATAATGAGTCCAAGACTCTGTTGATTTCCCAAATGCCATTAAAGTATCACTCCTGACATAAACGTGCATGTTTTATGAGTTTCAGTCTTCCTGCAGACTCGTGCTGATGCTGTTTTGGATTTGCTTCATACGGAGCTCCAGACATGACATGGTCAAAAAATAATTTAATTGTGGCCACAGTAAAGCTATAAAGTGAGCAGGAAATACTGAATTGTGGCCACAATTTATTTATTTTTTTGCCCACGTGATGTCTGGGGCTCTGTAGTTTTACTTGTTGTGATGTTTGGTTTCATTCCCACAGTGGATGACGTCAGATGACTAAAGGCTCTGCTGTGGCAGAGATCTGTGGTCTTTGAGCGCCCTCTACTGGTATTTCAACCGCACTACACATTAGTCTGCAAGTAGAGAGCAACACACAACAGAGAGCTGTGTGCTGGCTGTGTGTCAGTGTTACAGTGTTTGTATCAGACTTTCTGTTAATGTAACTTGTAAACTGTGATTTGTTGCTCTTTTCTGTCCACGCAACATCTATTGCATGTGTGTCCGTCCTGTTAGAGGGATCCCTCCTCTGTGGCTCTTCATCAGGTTTCTTCCATTGGTTTTTTTACCCTGTTAAAAGGTTTTTTTTCCATCAACATGTGAAGTATTTCCTCACTGGAATCGAGGGTCTGAGGACAGAGGATGTTGTTCACTGTACAGATTGTAAAGCCCACTGAGGCAATGTGATTGTGATTTTGGGCTATATAAATAAAACGGATCTGATTTGATTTGATTTGATTTACAGCATAACGTTCATAAGGTTGCAGGTTCAGTCCCTGCTACCAGTCAGCAGGTTGTTAGATCAGGGCCGCAGTAACACAGCATGTGTCAGTCTGGAATTACACATTCTGGTTTAACAACTGTTAAACTTCAGACAGGATTTCACGCTGAATGTTTCTGATTCACCAGATGGTTCATTAACCTGACGAGCTCCGTCTGAACTTCTCTGTCTAGTTTGTTGTTGACTCCATCAGAGTCCTTCTTCAGTCTGATCCTCTCTGTCTCTCTGGGTGTTCAGGGGTCCATCAGTGGAAGTGGTCCTGTGGTTAGAGACACAGACCAGCACTGTGATGTTGTAGGTTCAAATCCCAACTAAAGCTTATATTTTTAAATCCTATGTAATTGACTTTAAGCAGAAACAAAGATACATTTATCATAATTAATGTGAATCTAAATGTTTTGTGTTTGAACTTAAAGACAGGAAAACTTTTCTTCTGAGACACGACTGAGATAATGTTTGTCTGTGACGGGTCGTGAACCAACAACCTCTGAGAGTCTAAAGACCTCATCAAGCAGCTGAGCTGTTCACCTGTGAGGTGCAGACATCACTTCAAACAGCCAATAATCACACCTGGACGTCACTTCAACACTTTGATCTGCTGCTCTGAATCTGAACTTCAGTCTTTTTAAAACATGAAAATGTTTGAGTGAAGTCAGAATGTTTGAGCTTCAGTCTGATCCTGTTTCCGGCTGTCGGCTGGTTTCAGCGCTGAAGATGGTCCAGTGGTTTAAGACGCCGTCCTGCAACATGGAGACGTGGGATCGACCCTCAGCTCAGCCCGAGGTAACAACACTGTGTGTGTGTGTCTGTGTGTGTGTGTGTTCAAAACAAAAAACAAACAAACAAACAAAAACCCCAAAAACCAAACCAACTTCAAAATCGCGTCAACTAAACTGCGTTGCGTTGCGTTGCGTTGCGTTGCGTTGCGTTGCGTTGCGTTGGCTCGCTCGTGGGATCTCTGCTGTGGACCGACTGGATCCTGGAGGAAACTGACAGCAGGTGAGTCTGGTGGAGCTAGCTAGCTTGATAAAAGCTAGCAAGACTGGTTTTTGTAGCTGCTCCATTTGAACTTTATCTTAGTTCAAACTGTCATCCTGAAGACTATGTTTATTTTTGAGTCTCCTGGTCCTCCTCCAGCAGTCCACACAACACTTAACACTAACCCAACACAGTTGGCCTGGAGGGCTGCCGGTCCTGCTCCCTGTCACAGGCCTCCTGTTGGGTCTCCTGCCTCATGTTGGGCCTCCTGTTGGGTCTCCTGCCTCATGTTGGGTCTCCTGTTGGGTCTCCTGCCTCATGTTGGGTCTCATGTTGGGTCTCCTGCCTCATGTTGGGTCTCCTGCCTCATGTTGGGTCTCCTGTTGGGTCTCCTGTTGGGTCTCCTGCCTAAAAAAATATTTATTATTAATTCATATTTTTACTGGTGTTATTATTATTATTTTGATTATTATTATTTGATCCTTATTGTGTTTCTGTATACTGTATTTTAAATGTGAGCACAAAGTCAAAGGATGTTATAATAGTTGTGATATTAAACTATGATACCTTTGAATGGGATTTATTACAACAATCCATAGAAACCAACAGTAATAAAACATGAAACACTGACTTTGGGTTGCTTCATTTTAATATGTTCATGATCTTATCTAATATCTTTATTGGAGAATACTTTATTGCGTTACTCGTTACCCTCCTCACACTAACATGCCTCCATAATAAAACACTGGTGATGTCCGAGGGGACCTTTATTGTGAAGGGCCCCGGATGGCGCCCTCTGTCGGCGGCGGTGTGACGCAGCAGCCGCGCCGCTCTTCTTCTTCTCCTCCCGGCGGCGGCAGCAGCAGCGGTCCCGCTCTCCTTCTGTTTTCACTAACACCGCCTCCATTTTAGCCCCGACACCAGGCGGAGCGGCAGCGGCTCGCAGCGGACCCAGCGGCCGGCGGAGGGACACCTTCCTGCGGCGGCGGCAGCGGTTTGACTCGTTCGGCGTGAATCAGCCTTTTTGTGTTGCGGGATGGCGGCGCTGCGGCAGGACGCGGCCGGGGCGGCGCTGCTCTGCTGACGACCTAACGGCTCGTTGTGTGAATCTAGCGGCGGTGAGGAGGAGCAGCTCGCCTCGGATGGTCAGGTACCGGCTCTAATCTCTCTGGCTTTAATTATTACAGGCTTTATTCTCATAAGACGGCTTTGTTTGATCTCCTGAGCGGGTTGATTAGCGGCGGGCAGGCCGCTGCTGCAGCCTCCCCGGCGGCCTGTCCGCGGCTCCGGCTCGCTGTTTCCTCCCGGACAGCATCCATCACTCCGTGCGGCCCCGGTGCCTCTGCTGCGGGGGGTGTCGGTTATATAACGTGTGCGCAGAGGACACCGAGCCGTCCTTCCGTCCGTCCGTCCGGCCGCAGTCTGCGGCTCACCTCTGACTGACGGCGGCCGCTGACTCGCTGTCCTCCATTTGAAGCCGTCGTCCTGACAGTCGGCGGTTAATGTCGGATGTTCTCAGCCGGTCCGTGACTCGGTCCGGCCGGGCAGGTGGTGTCGTTCAGGCCGGACTGCTGGTGCAGCAGGCCCGCGGACACGTCCGGATCAAAGGCAGCTGAATAAAGCTTCAGGTGTCAGACAGCAGCTCTGTGACGACGAGCAGCCGATTAATCGATCAGTCAGCAACATGAAGTGAATCTGCATCATTCTGATGATGAGTTATATTAAAGATCACAGCTAGAAAACGGATCCAGGTTCTGAGACGATGGATCATTGCTGGTGGTAACCACACATTTAAAGACGTCACTTTGGACCCAGTTAATCGATTGACTGAGAGAATCACCAGGAGGTTAATAATCAATAATGACTAATCATTAGTCAGCTGTCTGAATGATGAGCTGAAACTATTTGTTTATTATTAGAGTTTAATCAACGATTAATCAATTAGATAAAATAGTTTGGAATTTGAATTGCGACAACAGAGAGAAAACATCACCAAGACTGATTGACCGTTATCAATTACATATGAACCAATAACCGACAATCTAATACATAAATCTATAGGATCAATATAGTGTGAATAGTGTAACTAGTACTGTTGATAAACTGTACTAGATCTCACGTTCACATCATCTTGTTTTAGCTTTCATGTAGTGACGGAGCGAAAGAGTCCTGAGGCCTCCTGACGCTCCTCCTCAGCTCCCTGGTGTCCTCTGTAGTCCATTCTGTCTCTCTGTAGTCGATTCTGTCTCTCTGTAGTCGTTTTATGTCTCTCTGTAGTCGATTCTGTCTCTCTGTAGTCGATTCTGTCTCTCTGTAGTCGTTTTATGTCACTCTGTAGTCGATTCTGTCTCTCTGTGTGTTTGTTTTCTGTTTATGTGTTTTTTTTTCTCTCTCTCTCTCTATAGTTGTTTTCTGTCTCTCTGTGGTTGTTTTCTGTCTCTCTGCGGTTGTTTTCGGTCTCTGTAGTTTTTCTGTCTCACTCAGTGATCATTTTGAGTGTCTTTGTAGTTTTGCTTCTCACACTTTCACATCTCTCTGTTGTTGTTTAAATCTTTTTGTTGTCAGTTTCTGTCTCTTTGTAGTTGTTTTCTGTCTCTTTGTAGTCGATTTATGTCTCTCTGTAGTCGATTCTGTCTCTCTGTAGTCGATTCTGTCTCTCTGTAGTCGTTTTATGTCTCTCTGTAGTCGATTCTGTCTCTCTGTGGTCGATTCTGTCTCTCTGTAGTCGATTCTGTCTCTCTGTGGTCGATTCTGTCTCTCTGTGGTCGATTCTGTCTCTCTGTAGTCGTTTTATGTCACTCTGTAGTCGATTCTGTCTCTGTGTGTTTGTTTTCTGTTTGTGTTTTTTTTTTTTTCTGTCTCTCTATAGTTGTTTTCTGTCTCTCTATAGTTTGTTTTCTGTCTTTCTGTGGTTGTTTTCTGTCTCTCTGTAGTTGTTTTCTGTCTCTCTATAGTTGTTTTCTGTCTCTCTGTGGTTGTTTTCTGTCTCACTCAGTGATCATTTTGAGTGTCTTTGTAGTTTTGCTTCTCACACTTTCACATCTCTCTGTTGTTGTTTAAATCTTTTTGTTGTCAGTTTCTGTCTCTTTGTAGTTGTTTTCTGTCTCTTTGTAGTTGTTTTCTGTCTCTCTGTAGTTGTTCTGATCTTTGTAGTTGTTTTGCGTCCCTCTTCAGTCACTTTGCGTATCTTTGTAGTCAGTTTGTGTCTCTACAGTTGTTTTTTCTTCTCATTGTAGTTGATTAACATCTGACTGTAATTGGTTTCCGTCCCTGTAGTTGTTTTTGTCTTTGTTGTTCTTTTGCGTGTCATTATAGCTGCTCTACAACAACACACGTTAACAGTCACGTCATGCAGAGGTTCTGTGGTCCATGTGGTCTCTGGGTCCATCGGGTCTGTTGGGTCTGTTGAGTATGTCCTTGATGCCCCGGGGCAGCTCCTTCTGTGGATGTATTCTTCCCTTTTTAAGCCGGAAGACGTCTCACATCTGTTGAACATTGAGTGTTTTATCACAGAGATGGTTCTGTAGGACGCCGTCGTGTGTGTGGACGCTGTTGTGTGTGCGTGTGGACGCCGTTGTGTGTGTGT
>NC_044187.1:975599-1025599 GCF_900880675.1 Sparus aurata | reverse complement strand
AGTTCTGGTGCCTCTCGCAGGGTTCTGGTGCCTCTCATAGAGTTCTGGTGCCTCTCGCAGGGTTCTGGTGCCTCTCATAGAGTTCTGGTGCCTCTCGCAGAGTTCTGGTGCCTCTCGCAGAGTTCTGGTGCCTCTCGCAGAGTTCTGGTGCCTCTCGCAGAGTTCTGGTGCCTCTCGCAGGGTTCTGGACACACGCAGACCTCTGAGCTGTTCTAGGGAAGTTCAACAGGAAGTCAGTGAGTGAAGGTTGTTGGACGGTCAGAGTTAAATCAGGTTTTAAAGAATATCAGAGCTCAGATGTTCTAATGGTGATCCATAAGAAACCTGACCAACCAGCCAGTGATGTTCTGGTTCTGATCTGGAGCCTGATGTTAAAGGAGCAGTCTGTAGATTAAAGGAACAGTCTGTAGATTAAAGGAGCAGTCTGTAGATTAAAGGAGCAGTCTTTAGATTAAAGGAGCAGTCTGTAGTTTAAAGGAACAGTCTGTAGTTTAAAGGAACAGTCTGTAGATTAAAGGTTCAGTCTGTAGTTTAAAGGAGCAGTCTGTAGATTAAAGGAACAGTCTGTAGATTAAAGGAGCAGTCTGTAGATTAAAGGAGCAGTCTTTAGATTAAAGGAGCAGTCTGTAGTTTAAAGGAACAGTCTGTAGTTTAAAGGAACAGTCTGTAGATTAAAGGTTCAGTCTGTAGATTAAAGGAGCAGTCTGTAGATTAAAGGTTCAGTCTGTAGATTAAAGGTTCAGTCTGTAGTTTAAAGGTTCAGTCTGTAGATTAAAGGTTCAGTCTGTAGATTAAAGGTTCAGTCTGTAGATTAAAGGTTCAGTCTGTAGTTTAAAGGTTCAGTCTGTAGTTTAAAGGAGCAGTCTGTAGTTTAAAGGAGCAGTCTGTAGATTAAAGGAGCAGTCTGTAGATTAAAGGAGCAGTCTGTAGATTAAAGGAGCAGTCTGTAGATTAAAGGAACAGTCTGTAGATTAAAGGTTCAGTCTGTAGATTAAAGGAGCAGTCTGTAGATTAAAGGTTCAGTCTGTAGATTAAAGGTTCAGTCTGTAGTTTAAAGGTTCAGTCTGTAGATTAAAGGTTCAGTCTGTAGATTAAAGGTTCAGTCTGTAGTTTAAAGGTTCAGTCTGTAGTTTAAAGGAGCAGTCTGTAGTTTAAAGGAGCAGTCTGTAGTTTAAAGGAGCAGTCTGTAGTTTAAAGGAGCAGTCTGTAGATTAAAGGTTCAGTCTGTAGATTAAAGGTTCAGTCTGTAGTTTAAAGGTTCAGTCTGTAGTTTAAAGGAGCAGTCTGTAGATTAAAGGAGCAGTCTGTAGTTTAAAGGAGCAGTCTGTAGTTTAGTTGAATAAATGTTAATGAGCAGAGAAAGATCCTCATTGGCTGATAAACAAACTAAATAAACAAACTCTCTTTGTTTTCATGACTGAATTAAAAACTGACCTTTAACACAATTCAGTAAGGGTGTCACGATTTAGATTTTAAATCGAAATCGACCAAAATTAAGTCACAATCTCAAACTTCGAATTAAAAGATGGAATCGTCGATGCTGAGTCCTGCACGGGTGAAACATAACGTACTGTGTCGGACACAGATGCGATCGGGTCGGACGCCTGAAGAGGCGGGTCGGGTTTTACGATTGCCATTTTCAAGGCGTCACTTATCATCAGTCATTATTAGCGACACAAATGATAAGCATTTATATTTCATATGAGCTCATTAATGCGTGCTTGCGCCCTCCCAGAACTCACATTCCCCACGCTGGCTTACTTTCACTTTTAAAAATTGCGTCCGTCCAATTTTCCTTCGGACGTCGGTATCAATTTATAGCGGGTCGGCTCGGGTGCGGAATGTAAAATAAGACCCGTGCAGGACTCCGCTCTAAGTGACCATTTTAATCCTCTAGCTAATTATCAAGCTAAATATCCAACATGCTAGTTAACATCAAAGTCTGCGGTGGAAGACGACGGTAAAATATTTACTTTCTCTAACACTGGATTTATTTATGCCTGAATTTTTAAGGTGTGGCGGCTTTTATTTTGCCGTGGCGGTGCGCCACAGTCAACTACATGCAGAGGAAACCCTGCTTACACCATTAATGTTCTGCTCCTGGACCGTGGTCGGGAAGCACAGTGGAGATGATTTCCTCCAGGGATGAAGTTTGTGTTTACCCGCGAGGTGAACCCCTTCCACGTGTTAAGCTGGTCGGGAAATAATACCAGAGAGCTTTGCTGTATCTGGAGGAGCCGTCACCTTTATTCACAGCCAGACTGCAGCCTGTACTGTACACTTTACTGCTGTCGCCACTCCTGCTGCTGCTTTGGCTTCTCCTTCTTCTCCCATTGACGCACACACACTCACACACACACCTGACGCACACACACCTGACGCACACACACCTCACACACACACCTGACGCACACACACCTCACACACACACCTCACACACACACCTGACGCACACACACCTCACACACACACCTGACGCACACACACCTCACACACACACCTGACGCACACACACCTCACACACACACCTCACACACACACCTGACGCACACACACCTCACACACACACCTGACGCACACACACCTCACACACACACCTGACGCACACACACCTGACGCACACACACCTCACACACACACCTGACGCACACACACCTGACGCACACACACCTCACACACACACCTGACCGCCCTATTCCTCCGCCACTCTTACACCAATGGCAGCTGCAGATGCAGGAGACCCATCAACAGAACTTGAACCTCCTCCTCTTTCACTGAAGTCGCTGCTGTGGAAGTATTTTGGATTTCCAGTGAGTTATGTTGACAACGTTCACATTCTCGACAAAAAAGCCACAGTTTGTAAGCTCTGCAGAAACTAGTTACTAGTTATGTTACATAATGTTGTTAATAAATACATTTGACAGTGTAGTGTGGTGCATTATGAACAGAGGTCAGATATTATATTGCAGAAAAGTAAAGTCTGAAAATGGCACAGCAGCCTGTGCTTAAAAAAAAATGTAAAAATCAAGAATCGAATCGTGACCTTAGAATCGAAAATGTAATCGAATCGAGGATTTGGAGAATCGTGACTTCACTACAATTCATACTGTTTTACTTTAAAGCTAAAAGGTGGCAGGGTCCGCCACATATAAACAGACAGTGTTGTGGGACGTTGTTGTCTTCTGTGTTGTTACCTCATTAATGTTGTAAAGAGGAAACTTTCCTCTGTGAAGCTGCAGCTTCACAGTTAAACGTGTGTTGACCTCTGAGCTGCTCGACGAACCAGCGACGTCATACTGAGACAAACTGAAACATGTCGGCTGAGCCGCAGGCCGTCCTGACAGAGCGGAGGAGGAGGAGGAGGAGGATGATGTGTAGAGTCCTGTGTGATGCTTCCTCTCGTCGTCTCTTTGTTCTCAGTCTGTTCCCCCAGAGGCGGAGCCACGTGACGTAGCGATGACATCATCAGTCAGAGCGCCGTCACTGCAGTTTAGCAACAAACGGCTGCCGAGGCGTAAAAACTGGGTCAGGGGCTGTAGTCAGGGTTACCATAGCGACCGGATCAGTAGGTCACAGAGGAGGAAGCGGTCGGCTGCTGCTGCTGCTGCTCAGGCATGCTGGGAAACGTAGTCAGCTCTTTCTGATCCTCTCAGCTCTCTGTAGACTCAGAAAGGTTTTCCATTTATTTACTCGTCAGATATGAAGGATCCCTAATTGTTAATGGATCTTCGTAATCTGAGGATGGATAACACATAGCAGAACTCTGGGTCCAGTTGGTGTTTGGTTTTGGCTCAGTTCCACATTCATGTTAAAGTTTGCGCCTCCCTGCGTCACAGCAGCAGAGTCGTCACAGGTCGTTTGAATCCAAGTGATGATGTGAACAAACGGATGTTTCAGTTCTTCAGTTTGATCAGAAGCATCAGCAGACTGTTTCACCTGCGTCTGTCCTCCCTCAGGTACTCTGCGAGGATGTGGCAGTGAGCATGCTCAGAGCGCTGATCGTTACCATGGCGATGTACAGCGCCGGCCAGGCGTGCAGCGGTCAGGACAACTGCTCCGCCCAAAGCGAGTCCAAAGACTACTGCTACTCGGCTCGCATCCGCAGCACGGTGCTGCAGGGGCTGCCGTTCGGAGGAGTGCCCACTGTGCTCGCCCTCGACTTCATGTGCTTCCTGGTGAGTCCACACACGCACGCACGCACGCACGCACGCACACACACACACACACACACACACACACACACACACACACACACAGATAGCTGGCTGTTTATGGTTCTGATCCGGCTCTGATCCAGCCGCAGTCTTTAATATCTCTGACTCATGCTGACAGGATCGACTCTGTGCTGATGTCGTTCTGTGGTCACCGTCGGTACCGACCAATCAGAGCACATTAATGTGTTCTTGTAGGACGTGATGTCACACAGATGTCAATCAAACTGGAAGTCGGATGTTTTTCCAGACATCCCTCTTTTTCCATAATCGATCGCCGTGTTTGACCTCAGCGATGACATCACCAGGCCAAGGCAGCTGCAGCAGAGCATGATGGGAAACTGTAGAACTGTATTATTTTTCGAGATTCTTTATTGTTTGTTGACATTTTATTATGAAACTTGGATCTTTCCAAACAGGAAGTGGTTGTTGGAGCCTGTGCAGTGCATTGTGGGGCTTCAGTGGAGTCTGTAGACGTCTCAGTTTATTGAGTTAGTCTCTTGTGTGTGGCGTTGAAGGGAACAGGGTGCATTGTGGGACCTGCTGAGTGAGAACGTTCTGTCCCTGCTGTGATGTTCACTGACTGTTGGAAAAATCGATACTGCAGCTTCATGGTTCGACCCACATACTGAAGTTCAACAACAACAACATGATGACATCACCACACAACAGTCAGCGACCTTTGACCTGAGCAGACGTCTAACAGGAAGTCCTCTGTGTTCTTCTTCAGGTGCTGCTCTTCGTCTTCTCCATTCTACGGAAGGTGGCGTGGGACTATGGCCGCCTGGCGCTGGTCACCGACGCTGACAGGTAAACACACCTGCCTGCTCTCATATCATCATCAGTGATGTCATGCAGGTGGGGGGCGGGGCCCGTCTGAGGTGTGCTCTGATTGGCAGACAGACGGAGGATGAGCTGGCGGCGATGACGCTGCTCTGTCTCACAGCGTCTGTTGATTCTCTTTCTGTTTCTTCCTGAAGGCTGAAGAAGCGTTTCAGCGACCTGGAGGAGCGTGAATAGTATGTTGCTGCTTCCTCCATGTTTGTTCTGTCCGCTAACTTCCTCCTCCTCCGGTTTCATTAACAGGGTTCTGCTCTCTCATTGGTGCACTAACACAACTTCTTCTTCTTCATCGTTCAGTTTGTGTGTTTGTACTGGAGTCCTAACAACAAGTGAGGTTAATGGTGCCGTGACGACCCCACAGACCACCAGCACTGACGGGAGTGTGTGTGTGTGTGGGTGTGTGTGTGTGTGTGTGTGTGTGTGTGTGTGTGTGTGTGTGTGTGTGTGTGTGTGTGTGTGGGTTTAAAGCGTGCCACTCACTGTTGGCTAATGTGATGCTAACAGATGCGATGCTAACACTGCTCCACACTTCTCTTCATGTTTTAACGTTAACTCAGCCGAAGACGAGACAGAGATAACTATGAGCCGGTCAAAAGGTAACAGGATGTGTGTGTGTAGCTCGGTGTGACGTAAACCCTGTGACGTGCTAGCTAGCTTGTTAGCTAACGCCACACGAGGCCCGACACATTGTCGGCTAGCACGCTCACATCTGGAAACGCCTCGGTCAGGTTGGTTCAGACGTTTTCAGATCAGAGTTCAGAAGGTTGATGCAGGTGAAATATTGTACTTCCTGTTAGCGCCCTCTGTGTCTGTGCTGAGTGTTGTGTAAATCAAAGTGTCAAAGGAAGTAACCTCAGAGGTCCAATCAGCTTTCAGAGGTCAGAGTGGCTACATGCTAACAGCTAACAGTCAGCTGACTCCTTCCTGTGTGTCCACAGCGTCGCCTCAGCGATGCACTCAGAGACGCCCGACCGCTACGAACGCCTCACCTCCGTCTCCAGCTCCGTCGACTTCGACCAGCGAGACAACGTAAGGCCACCTTCATCATCTTCATCATCATCTTCATCATCATCATTATCACCTTGGCTGTCTTCTTCTCCTGCCCATCCACTCAGACCCACGTGTGTGTGTGTGTGTGTGTGTGTGTGTGTGTGTGTGTGTGTGTGTGTGTGTGTGTGTGTTGCTGATGTTTTGTGTGTTTCACTGCAGGGCTTCTGCTCGTGGTTGACGGCCATCTTCAGAATAAAGTGAGTATGTGTGATCTTAATTGAGGCGCTTTGCATCAGAACAACAGAACTGGTCTTCACGGGTCAGAGTCTGAAGTGATGTTGACAACACAATCTTTAATCTCTAAATGCTGCAGTCAAACAATGTAAATGATCAGAGAATGATTTGGGCTTCTCTCTATTTTAACATTACTGTAGCTTTAGTGTTTAAGCGTAGAATGTGTCCACATGTGTCCTGCAGCCACACTGAATCATTAATGCACCGACACAACAGTCGTCACCGCGACACGTCGTCGTGGTCGACAGGGAAGCGAGCCACATTAACACCACATTGATCCGTGGACCGGACCACCACACGTACAGCGCCACTGACAGGCTGTTGATGGACAGAATGTGCATTTAAACATAGTCAGCGTTGCTCAGAACACGAAGTGCGGACCACTGTGTTGTGTTCAGGTCTGGTTGGACTATAAGTTAATCTCCATGTGTGTTTTTATCCGGAGTGTTTGATCCAGTCAGAACTTGACTGACCCATCCTCCTCCTCCTCCTCCTCCTCCTGCAGGGATGAAGAGATCAGGGAGAAGTGTGGCGAGGACGCCGTCCACTATCTGTCCTTCCAGCGTCACATCATCGGCCTGCTGGTCGTCGTCGGCGTCCTCTCAGTCGGCATCGTTCTGCCCGTCAACTTCTCCGGAGACCTGCTGGGTGAGAACAACATGCAATCAGAGCCGTCAAACCCAAACTTTATTCTGCTGGTCTTTAATAACATGGACCTCTTCACACCTGTGGATGAACTACTGTAAAGACAGAAGTGACACTGTCCAGTGTATCAAGATAAATGTGACTCTGATTGGTGCGTTTTAACCACAAATCATTAAAGTTTCTGCTGCTACAAGCTACAAGCTAGTAATAGCTAACACAGATTAGGGTAAAACTGAGCAGCTAGCTAAACTTCAAACAAATATCCAACTCGTGTTCTTCTTTCAGACGGACCATCGATGCTAAAAATAAAATTAACAAAAAGAAAACACAAGATCTGTTTGTAAGTTTCCCTCAGAAACTGAAGTTAGCACTATTGGCCTGTAGCTAGCTACTTTAGCGTGAATGCTAGTGAATTCTGTTGACTGTCCAACATTGTTAATACAACATTATGAATGAAATCATTGTTTATCATACTTTTAGTTAAATTTCACCAGATGTCCTTCTTTGTCCTGGTTATCAGTTAGCTAATGCTAATGCTAATGCTAACGGTTGTGTGTTTGTTCAGATTTCCTTGTCAGACTTGTGTTGAGTGACTGTCAGACTCGTTAACACTGGTGATGTGTTGAACTTGGAGACACGTTGATGTTCACAGTGTGATTGTAACTGCAGCTGCTGACTCACAACGTTCTCACCTTGTGTCTGGTTGAATTTAGTCAGAATTATCAGTAAAGACGCTTTCCTAATCCCCGGAGCGCCCGGACCTCCTTCTAAAGAAGGTAACAGCAGTCTGAGCGGAGCTGTAGGACGTCTGTAGGACGTCTGTAGGTCTGTGTTTGCTGTCTGATGGTAGACGTGTAGATCCTGGATCTGATCTGCGGTGGAAGGAGTGTTTTTACCTGCAGTTAAAGTTTGACTGGACTGAAGGAACAGAAGCTTCAGAGGACAACGAGGGTCGACACAGGACCGGCTGGTTCTCTTTAGATTTATGTTTTTGTGTCGACTGCTGAGCCGGTTTCAGGTCATAAGCCAGGCTGTAGGTGGCAGACCTGATGATGTCATCTCGTCACTCAGTGCACCTCCATTAATTCACATTTTAAACTTTCCTGAAATAATTTCTGACTTCATCAACCAGCAGATTATAAAACAGATTATTACAACATTACCAGGTATATTTAAAGAATGTAATCATTTGAAGAAGAAGAAGAAGATATTTATATCAAAGTCTCAGAGTCGTTCTGTAGTGAATGTGTTGGCTGTTGTGACTCCGTCTGTAGCAGCAGCTTGTTCACAGAATCCAAACTGATGCTTTTCTGATGCCACGAGTTTAAAATGATACGGCATCGAACCCTCAACCCGACCAAGCAGAATCATCCACAGGTCCAGAGGAGCCGGAGTGTTTTCAGGGTGATTTGTTCATCTGACCTTCATCAGGAAGGTTTGATGAACATGATATGTAATAAATCTGATGAGTAGCTCTCCAGGTAAAGTTCGCGCCTCCTGCAGCTGCTGAGGTCGAGGTTCAGGGTCTGAATCCTCGCTGTAGATTTTGCTGCATGATGTAAAATTTGGCATCATGAAAATTTTAATTTTGAACCACAAGAAGTTCTTAAACGTCTGTGACTGAAGTTGAAAAGACGTCTAACATCACAGTTTAGAGACTGTCTTGTGGATGATTCTGCTCGGTGTTACATGTGTTCTGTTCAGTGATGTCATCAGTACCAGCCTGTCCGTCTACATGAAGACGGTTGTGTTTGTGTGTCTTGTCTTGCCGTGGCATCGTTACAGACTGAGTGTAGCTGTTAACATTCAGAGCTGTGAGCTGATTTCTGTTGTTTCTCTTCAACAGTGAAGTGAAACAACAGGAACGTGGACGCTGCTGTCGGCAGGTCGAGGACTTGTTCGCTGATGATTGAATCTTTTTGTTACAGAAAACAACGCCTACAGCTTCGGACGCACCACGATAGCCAACCTGAAGTCTGGGTGAGTCCACCGCCACACAAGGTCCGGTCCAGTCCGGTCCGGTCCAGTCCGGTCCGGTTTGGTCTGGTCCGGTCCGGTCTGCCCTGATAGTGTGAAGAGACGATCAGTGGAAGCGACTCACGGTTTAATGTTAATGAGACGTTTGTGTTGAACAATATGTGCCACAGAGACCAGAACAGTGTAGAACAGTTGGGCATCATCTTTACTGAGCTCCTCCGGTCCTGGAACACCGACGGACTGCTGTTCTGGCCAGTTGGGGGTTTTGGGTCAGAGCCGACCCGTCCTCAGTCTCCATCCGCTCAGATATTTAGTCACTCAGAAGACAAAACCTCTGCATCATTGTAATCTTTACAATATTAATGAGGTTATAACACAAACCGTCTCCATCAGTGAGTATAAATAATGTATATATCATAAATAAACCAGCTGTTCTCAGAGGAAACACTGTCTGAAGATGGAGAGGTGGCAGGGTCCGCCACATATAAACAGTTAAACGGTATAAATTGTCATTTAAAGACCTGCAATATCTGAAAACTAGTGATTTACAAACACGGACATGTTGTATTTATTGTTTTCAGCTCGTGTTAAGCTTCACTGAACCTCCTCCACATGTTTCAGATCAGCTCCACACGTGCGTCTGGGATGTGGTTAGCCTAGCTTAGCATAAAAATAAATCTGATGTTGTCTGTGGTCTGTTCAGGACGAACCTGCTGTGGCTGCACACGTCGTTTGCCTTCATGTATCTGCTGCTGACCGTCTACAGCATGAGGAGACACACGTCCAAGATGCACTACAAGGAGGACGACCTGGTAGGAGAGCCTTCGTCCACACAGCGTTTGTTCCTGTCCTCCTCTGTTAGCGTCTGCGTCAGGCGGCGCCCGGAGAAAAGGCCCAGCGTCTTCTCTCCGGGCGCCGCCAGCTGAAAGTCTCTGGTGATGTCACCGCGTCCTCGGTGATGAGAGTCACTGTATGTTTGTCTCCTGTGGATGATGTCATCACCCCGACCCTCCTCCTCTGATGTCAGATACAAAAGATTGTGTTGTCACAGAAACGAGACGCAGTTTTAAACCAGGACCGCTGTGTTTGTGTTCTAATCCCAGTTTGGTGTCTTGCAGGTGAAGCGCACTCTGTTCATTAACGGCATCTCTAAATACGCCGAGGAGACTCAGATCAAACAGCACTTTGAGTAAGTTCACTGCTCTTCTTCTTCTTCTTCTTCTTCTTCTTCTTCTTCTCATTTTTACCCAAAATGTCTTTTAGTCCTATTCTGTGACGTCTTGGTATTTCACTGGGAAATGTTCTGGCCTCAGCTCAGGACACACCTCTTCACCGTGACGCTGCACCTGGAGCTCCTTTTGCTCTCTGCCTTGTTCATGTTTGTGTTACGTGTCATCAGCTGAGCAGAGGATTGTGGGTCAGAACAGTCCACAACATGAGGCGGGATGTAGTCGGTCATGTAGAACCTGAACCTCCGTCTGGTTTAATGAACAGTATCGTAGTCTCGGTTAGATTTAAGAAAACAGTACCACGTGTTTTTCTGATGCGAATTCTGGGAAATCAGAATGTGTCCAGTGTTTGATATCCAGCTGCTGTTTCCACTTCACATTTGGACTAAAATATGTTAACTGGACGTCTACAGACAGACAGACTCTGAGGTTCAACATCTGAACCAGTCTTACTGCCTGAAACTTCACTTATGAAATAATTGTCTTTTAGATATTATTCAGTTTTTCACAATAACACGAACGCTGCAAAGGAATCAGGTTCAAACTGTCGTTAACTCTTAAAAACTACAGCAATGTTTCTGGTTTGTGTTTATTCTTCAGGCAGGCTTACGAGAACTGCACCGTGCTCGAGGCTCGAATCTGCTACAACGTGGCCAAACTGATGTCTCTGAACGCCGAGAGGTGAGACAGACGGACGCTCAGGGCCCAGTGCATGCTGGGATACGCATCAGCTGTGGGTTTTTCTTTAATAGGATGTGTTGCTTCTCCACGTTTGAACAACCAGACCTGCTCTGTGTTTGTGTCTGTCAGGAAGAAGACGGAGCGCAGTAAGAAGTTCTTCACTGACCTGATGGCGAAGGAACACGTCCCCACCATGATCAACCCCAAACCCTGTGGACACCTCTGCTGCTGCGCCATCACCGGCTGCGAGGAGGTGACGCTAACACTGACGCTAGCACTAACGTTGATGCTAACACTCTGTTTACAGACAATGTAGCTTCACACAAGCACCATGTGATTTACACACTCTGCTCTGATTGGAGATTATACTTCTTGACTGGTGCACAATCAGTGATGTATGTTTATACATGGCCTGAATGGATGAGTGGGTTTGGGGTTAGCATGTTAGCTTGTTAGCAGTGATTTAGCAGCGTACGTCTGTCCTGCAGGAGGAGGCGGTCAGCTACTACACCAAGAGGGAGGCCAAGCTGAAGGAGGAGTACAGGAAGGAGAAGGAGAAGGTCCACACTAAACCGCTGGGCATGGCCTTTGTCACCTTCCAAAATGAGGCCATGACTGCTATGTGAGCCACCACCTGACCCCGCCCCTTATCTGACCCCGCCCTGTATCTGACCCCGCCCCGTATCTGACCCCGCCCCGTATCTGACCCCGGCCCTGCTGTTCACCTCTCCCAACAACAGTCACACAATAATTGGTTCATTTGTCTTTGTGTTTGTTTCACATTCCTCTGACTCCTCCTCTTCTCTCTCTGGCCCCGCCCCATCCCACTGACTCCACCCCTTATGTTTTCACAGTATTTTGAAGGACTTCAACGCTTGTCAGGTTCAGGGCTGTCGGTGTCGTCAGGAGCCACAGTCCTCTCAGTTCAGCGAGGCTCTTCACGTTCACAGCTGGAGTGTTTCGTACGCACCCGACCCGCAGAACGTCCGCTGGTACGTCCACAAGCTCCGCCCGCCTCACACCACACCAAGCCACAAAACCAATGCACCCATCACCCTCTGCTCATGCGTGTGGTTTCTTCCTGCAGGGAACACCTGTCGCTGGGCGGCATCTGCTGGTGGATCCGCTGCTTCATCATCAACTGCATCCTCTTCCTTCTGCTCTTCTTCCTCACCACGCCGGCCATCATCATCTCCACCATGGACAAGTTCAACGTCACCAAGCCCGTCGAGTATCTCAATGTAAGAATGGATCCAGATGGAGCCGCTCGGTATGCTGTTGGTTGTGCTCCGACTGTCTGCTGAGTGTCTGTGTGTGTCGGTTCTTTCAACAGAACCCAATCGTCACCCAGTTCTTCCCCACTCTGCTGCTCTGGGCCTTCTCTGCTCTGCTGCCCACCATCGTCTACTACTCTGCCTTCTTCGAGGCTCATTGGACCAGGTAGCACCGCTGTTCACGCCTCAGCCCCTCTCCATCAGTACTGCAGTATCAATACTAGCGCACAAGTGTTTTTATTTGAGTGCTGTGGGCTGAATTCACCTGTATTTGATTAAGTATGTCTCGGTGTGTCCGCAGGTCTGGAGAAAACAGGACGACGATGCATAAATGTTACACCTTCCTGATCTTCATGGTTCTGCTGCTGCCATCTCTCGGACTCAGCAGGTAATGAGAAGTGCTCGCTGTAAGAATCCGTCCCTGATTGACCTTTGACCTCTGCTGTCCTCAGTAACACACCGTCTCTCTCTGGTTTCCCAGTCTGGACGTTTTCTTCCGCTGGCTCTTTGATAAGAAGTTCCTGGCTGATGCCAAAGTCAGATTTGAGTAAGTCGTCCTGTCAACCGTCTGTCAGATGATTTCCATCATGTAACAGACGATTAAATCTAAAATACAAATCGAGTTTTCGTTTTAAATGACCAATATATTTTCAAAGCAGAGCTCAGATACAGACTTTAAGTCCCTGTCTTCTGTGTCGTGTCTCTTCAGGTGCGTCTTCCTGCCGGATAACGGAGCGTTCTTCGTCAACTACGTCATCGCCTCTGCGTTCATCGGGAACGCCATGGACCTGCTGAGGATCCCCGGTCTGCTCATGTACATGATCCGGCTGTGCCTGGCTCGCTCCGCTGCTGACCGCCGCAACGTCAAGAGGGTGAGAACGCTGACTGACACTGACCGAGAGGACGGACGCTGACCGACACTGACCGAGAGGACCGACACTGACCGAGAGGACGGACGCTGACTGACACTGACCGACACTGACCGACACTGACCGAGAGGACGGACGCTGACTGACACTGACCGAGAGGACGGACGCTGACCGACACTGACCGAGAGGACCGACACTGACCGACACTGACCGAGAGGACGGACGCTGACTGACACTGACCGAGAGGACGGACGCTGACCGACACTGACCGAGAGGACCGACACTGACCGACACTGACCGAGAGGACGGGACGCTGACTGACACTGACCGAGAGGACCGACACTGACCGACACTGACCGAGAGGACGGACGCTGACCGAGAGGACCGACACTGACAGACACTGACCGAGAGGACGGACGCTGACTGACACTGACCGAGAGGACCGACACTGACCGACACTGACCGAGAGGACGGACGCTGACTGACACTGACCGAGAGGACGTACGCTGACCGAGAGGACGGACGCTGACTGAGAGGACCGACACTGACAGACACTGACCGAGAGGACGGACGCTGACCGACACTGACCGAGAGGACGGACGCTGACTGACACTGACCGAGAGGACCGACACTGACCGACACTGACCGAGAGGACGGACGCTGACTGACACTGACCGAGAGGACCGACACTGACCGACACTGCCCGAGAGGACGGACGCTGACTGACACTGACCGAGAGGACGTACGCTGACCGAGAGGACCGACACTGACAGACACTGACCGAGAGGACGGACGCTGACTGACACTGACCGAGAGGACCGACACTGACCGACACTGCCCGAGAGGACGGACGCTGACTGACACTGACCGAGAGGACGGACGCTGACTGAGAGGACCGACACTGACAGACACTGACCGAGAGGACGGACGCTGACAGACACTGACCGAGAGGACGGACGCTGACTGACACTGACCGAGAGGACCGACACTGACCGACACTGACCGAGAGGACGGACGCTGACTGACACTGACCGAGAGGACGGACGCTGACCGAGAGGACGGACGCTGACTGAGAGGACCGACACTGACAGACACTGACCGAGAGGACGGACGCTGACCGACACTGACCGAGAGGACGGACGCTGACTGACACTGACCGAGAGGACCGACACTGACCGACACTGACCGAGAGGACGGACGCTGACTGACACTGACCGAGAGGACCGACACTGACCGACACTGACCGAGAGGACGGACGCTGACTGACACTGACCGAGAGGACGGACGCTGACTGACACTGACCGAGAGGACCGACGCTGACCGACACTGACCGAGAGGACCGACACTGACTGACACTGACCGACACTGACCGAGAGGACCGACACTGACCGACACTGACCGAGAGGACGGACGCTGACTGACACTGACCGAGAGGACCGACACTGACTGACACTGACCGAGAGGACGGACGCTGACTGACACTGACCGAGAGGACCGACACTGACCGACACTGCCCGAGAGGACGGACGCTGACTGACACTGACCGACACTGACCGACAAAAATCAAACAGACTTGACTGTGGTTGACACCGGTCCTGGTGAACACCTTTGGAGTCCATTATTGTCTCGACGTGGACACCTGGATCTGAGCCCAGCTGTCCCCTCTGCTTGTGTCCTGTCTAACATGTGGTCTCGTGTCCCTGCAGCACCAGGCCTATGAGTTTCAGTTCGGGGCAGCGTACGCCTGGATGATGAACGTTTTCACGGTGGTGATGGCCTACAGTATCACCTGTCCCATCATCGTCCCCTTCGGTCAGTCTCA
This sequence comes from Sparus aurata, assembly GCF_900880675.1. Taxonomy (NCBI): domain Eukaryota; kingdom Metazoa; phylum Chordata; class Actinopteri; order Spariformes; family Sparidae; genus Sparus; species Sparus aurata. The sequence goes on along the minus strand of NC_044187.1, from coordinate 1,010,764 downwards.
ACCACACAACTGTCAACAGTTTTCATTGGGGGGGGGGCCTCTGAACCTCCAGGGGGTCCTGGGTCCCCCAAAAGAGGGTTTTGTGCATTTTACAGTAAAATGTATGATTCTGGGATGTATCCTCCCTTTGCTGCGTGTCTCTCCCTCTCTCTCTCTCTCTCCCTGCTTCCTGTCACCCTCTTCAGCTGTAAAGCCATAAAAAGGCCAAAAAATACTTAAAAAATAAAAAAAGTATCATTCTGGTGCAAAACCAGGAGGATCCGATCCGTTCAGCCGCCTGTGTGACGCCCTGCCTCACCTGTCCCCCTGCAGGTCTCATGTACATGCTGCTGAAACACCTGGTGGACCGGTACAACATGTACTACGCCTACCTGCCCTCCAAACTGGACAAGAAGATCCACTCGGGAGCCGTCACCCAGGTGGTGGCGGCGCCCATCCTCTGCCTCTTCTGGCTGCTCTTCTTCTCCACCGTACGCACAGGTAAGCCCCGCCCCCTGCTGGACAAACCACCTTTCCTGCTCGAGTCCTAATCGAGTGCGTCGAGACGCGTCTGGTTCAAGTCCAGAACGCTGCGTTTGAGTGACTCGGTGGCTTTGACTTGTTGTTGTGGAATGCTAACTGATGCTAACTGATGCTACCTGCTGCTGTGTTGTCAGGCTTTGAGACGCCGACCTCCATGTTCACTCTGGTGGTTCTGGTCGTCACCATCGTGGTCTGTCTGTCTCACGTTTGCTTCGGACACTTCAAGTACCTCAGCGCTCACAACTACAAGGTACAGCCCTGTTTGATTAAATGCTCTATGAAACGTTGATGTTGGCGATCAGAACCGCGTCTGACTCCCCGTCTCTGTCTCAGATCGACACCAAGGAGAACGACGTGGACGCCGTCGAGAACGGACGTCCATCGCGTCCCTCGTCCTCGCCCACCACCAAGTCTCAGGTGACTGGCTGTAACTCAAGAACTCTGGTTCTTAAGTGTATTGGCTGTGTCGCATTAGCTCACCTGTGTGTTGTGGTTCTGTGTCCAGCAGCAGCAGCAGCAGCAGCAGCAGCAGCAGATGTATATCGCCCAGGTGCTCCAGGACCCAAACTCGGACGAGCCGGGCGGTGGCAGCGGCGAGGAGGACCGAGGGTCGTCCCAGGACGAGGAGATGTTGAACGGAGGGAACAGCATCAATGAGGCGGATTTTCAGTCAGGGGAGGACAGTCTGATCGCCAACGAGGTCCACCAGTAGCTGGGGGTGGAGCTCGAGGCAGGGGGCGGAGCTAGCTGAGGGTCCATACCCACACTCAACAGTTACACAATAAAGCTGACTGGAGAATCACAACACATACGAACACACGTACAGATACTGACACAGTTAGCTCCACCCCCTCCCAGCTCGGAAGACTTGACCCTGACCTTAGACGCCGGCGCCGGGTCGCCAACATCCAGTCCTGCACGTCTGTGGAAACTGGACATCAGACTGTGTCCACAGGAAGCCACTGTACATAACCACAAAGCCAAAAGTTTTCTTTTTGTTCTTTTTCTTTTTCTCGGGGTGGGGGCGGGGTTTAAAATTCGTGCCTGGGCTGGATTCCGTTCGTTCGCACACGTGTCTTGACTCCCGATCCCCCCGCGGGTCGCCGGTACTCGACCCGTCGAGGGGTCGAAGCTGATGCTGATGCTCTCTTTTTCTTTGGCCAGGTGCACTGCTCCAAACGAACGCCAGCCGTTGCCGCCATCCTCCGACATCGGAGTGCTAAATAAGTCGCCAACCGCCAGCTCTCGTAATGGTAGAAGCCTCGCTTACGCAGACGCGTCGCAGTCTCCCTTCTCTGTTCGCCGTCCTCTTTCTTTCTCTCTGTGGAAACTGTGGCTCGTGGATTTTGCCGACATTTTTAACACATCATCTGGAAGTTTTTCGGTTTTCTTGACCTGCCAAGCTTTCGCTGCATGTCGTTTAAACGTGCTGTCTGGATTTGTGATGTCGCCACCTCCGGACGATGTCATCAAGTGCAGCTCTGCCGTGACCAATGAGCTCGCCAGATTCCCACCCTGATCTCAGCAGCACATCCTCCACCTGTCAGACGAGCTTCACCGGTCAACCACTGGACTCCACACTGAACTGCTTTTTTTTCTGGTTCTTTGATTTCACCTGAACTACCTTAAATCGTGAATACCTGACGAAGGGAACGGGATGTTTTGTGTCTGTGTAGGTTCAGCAATCAGAACTCTTTGTGAAGACGCTCCGACACTTCCAGCAGCAGCAGTCGTGTAGTTTGAGCTCGGTAGACGCAGAAGAGCAGCGCTTTTCGTCCGGACGGTCTACCCATCACGCCTGAAGCTGTCGGGACTCTCAAGGGAAAATGTTTTCTGTTTGTTTTGAAGTGTGTGTGTGTGTGTGTGTGTGTGTGTGTGTGTGTGTGTGTGTGTGTGTGTGCGTGCGTGCGAAGTATCTTATTGTACACCAACCTGCATCGGCAACATCACCAGGTAACCAAAACCATCTGGCCAACGAGCTCCGGTGGTCGTCAGGCTTCTGTAGAATCAGCTCAAAGTTTTATTCACTTTGAAAACGTCAGAAAATCAGAATTTGAAGGTTTGGCTCGCTCAGTCTCTCCTGCGTTGGTCCCACAGCTGAAGCCTACATGTTCACATTATATTTAGTCCAGCTGGATTCACTTCATGTGTGAGCAGCAGCTAGCTTAGCCTGCTAGCTTTAGTTCCAACATCAGAGCAAACAAACATCTTGAGGTTGATTTACGTGTTGCATAATGCTAAAGGGTCACCAGTCCATCCAACCTGGAGCTAACGCTAGTCAACTGAAGCTAACTGGACTCAGAGGCTGATATTCAGGACCGTTTACAGGCGACTCGTTGCTGTTGACTTTGTGTTTCTCAAGAACCAAAAAGTAAATCGGGTCATTTTGCTCCAAACACACACTCGGCCTCCTGCTGTGGAGGAGAGTGATACCAGAGTGTGTGTTGGTGAACAATGGCCGTCTGTGATCAGGACGACGGTCTGTTGGACAAATGTTGTTTCTGTTGGAAGCAGAACGACACTGTTAGCTTCGCTCCGTCAGAAGAGACGTGTTGTATTCTGTGGTTAACTTCTGTCTGCGTCTCAGAAGCTAACAATAAGAAAAGTTTGACTTTAACACCAAAATATTAGCTTCAGGGTCCAGTTAGCTTCTAGCTAGCTAACACAGCTAAGTTGCGTCATGTATGATTGACTTGTTAGCCCACATGATGGTGAACATGCTGGATAACGAGCAACATCAGTTTATTTAAATGTGGTGAACCTGAGCAGCCATCTTGCAGAAAAAGGGTTTAGCATGCAAGTGGTGAACACGAAATGACTGTTGCTCTTTCTAAGAAGGCAAGCTCTTTTCCTCAGATGGAGCTAGGCTAGCGGTTTGTGCTAAGCTAGGCTAACGGTGTCGTGGACCTGTTCTACACAGATTATAATCTGTTCTCACCTGGAGACGGATGTTTAAGGAACATTTAATCTAAAAAACAAGTTGATAATCTGCTCAAACTCCAGATGAGGCGTCGGCCGCGGCTCGTCTCACTTTCCCATGATGCTTGTGGTGTCTGATGATGTGCGCCAGCTGGGGCCTGATTGGACGATTTAAATGGACACCTGCCATCCAATCACAATCTGGTGTTGTGTGTGTGTCCGTGCTGTTCACTACACGTTCAGGTGTGTGGTCATCCTCGAGGCCCCGCCCACTCAGTTTGTGTTGCTACCTGTCAGTCTGTTCAGTTCGCAGCGACAGCTTTACATTCGGTTTCATTTTGTTTTGTGAAGCATCGTCTCTGACTTCACACAGGAACAGGAAGTGGACCCGGCTGCCAGCAGCATCATCAGGACGCCACGTTTAAAAAGTTTAGAACACAAAGTTTGAAGCGTCTCAGGTGTCTCCTGAATAATGTTTACATCCGCTTGAGTTGTTCATTTTCATTTTAGAGTGTGTGTGCGTGCGTGTGTGCGCGTGTGTGTGTGCGTGTGCGCAGGGCTGGACTATGAAAGCTGCAGCCACCAGGACTTCAGGTTCTGTGGCTGCACGCTGGAGAACCTGCAGCTTCTGCGTCCACGTGATGTTTCCTCTTCACCTCCAGCGGAGCGCCGGCTGTCGGCCGTCGACGCTCCGGCCGTGATTGTATGCACACGAACGATGAAACTGAAGGAGAGCTCACAGGATCCGGACCTGAAGTCTGAATCTGGACCCGCAGGTTCTGGTCAGCAGCTCTCAAACCCTCAGAGGAGCGCTCGTTATCTTCACCTCTTACGGAGAGCTGAAGCCCCGCCCCTTCCTTTTCCCCTCATGGACCTCATTGATTAAATCTTTGTCTGCAGCGAAGAGAGATGATAAAGTACTGATCCGGTCTGAACTGGGTCAGAATCTCACACATGATGATTGTCAGTTTGTTGTAGTTTTGTGTTAAAGCTCAGTGAGCCACATCGTCTCATCAACACAGCACCAGAACCAACATGGAGCCAACTGGGTCAGAGAAGGTTCTGGTTCAGTTCTGAGCCGCAGCTCTACAGTGTTGAAGTCAGGAGAAGACGTCTTTATAAGGGTTAGGGTTAGAACATCATGTGTGAGATTCTGACCCAGTTCAACTGGATCAGTACTTTATAATCTCCCTTCAGTACCAGACAAAGATTGATCAGTGAGGTCCATGAGGGGAACAGGAAGGGGCGGGGCTTCAGCTCTCTGTGTGAATACAAACGATGCTCATTTTTAGTTCAACGTCCTTTAAAACCTCAGAACAAGAACCGGATCAAGAGTACTGATCACGGTCCTCTTTCAGTTTGAATAAACCTGGAGGAAGACTCTGAGTTCAGATCATGGTTCTGTGTCGAGGTCCAAACTGTCAGGAGGAACCTCGATCACTCTCCGCTTCACTGATGTTCTGTAATGTGAAAACAAGCGTTCTGCTCTTCAGTCTCGTTATCTCAAACTGCAGCAGCTCGTTAACGAGCGTCTGAACCTCGTTAACGAGCGTCTGAAGCTCGTTGTGTTCTTCATCGCTGACCATCACAAACCCGATGAGTCAGTTGGGTCGACACACGTCAGACAAACCTGGAGCCAGTAAACGTCCGTTACATTAAAACTCCTGACATCATGAAAAGAAAAACATTTGAAAAATAAATAAACTGGGACTGAAGAGCCGAACTGCAGGTTGTGAGCTGCTGCGTTCACTGACCCTCGGTGTCGTAGGACCTGATGACGCTCGTGAGAATACCCAGAGTGTGTGATATTTTTGTAACTGCTGACTGAAGTATTTGATACTGACGAGATGTTGATAGCTGTGACGACGCCGTTGTAACATGTAACTAAAGGTTTTTATTAATCAGCCGCTACTTTTTGCTTTTCTTAGTTTTTTAACTTGTTGCTGAAGTTGTTGAAGTTGTAAAAAGACGAATGTGAAGTGGAGAGAAACGCCGCCTGCTGAAAACCTGTAAAATAAAACATGTAAATAGTCGTCGTCCTCGGAGACCGACACGTCTCACTGACTCCGAGCTAACAGGCTACTGTCATCTCATGCTTTTAATTTATTGCTGTGACACTATTTATTTTTACTTTGGTCTGTACAGTGAAACATTTGTCCTATTTATGTTACTTGATCAATAAAATTGGCTCTCATCTGTCGAGTCCTGTGAGTTTGTGCAGACAGAAATCAGAGACTGACGACAGCAGCAGAGTCGCACTCGCTTTATTCACCAAGTCCAGTCAGAACCACACGAGCGGCGCCGTGGGGATCGCTACACATAACCATGGTGACAGGACACCACGGAAGCAGAGAGGTTCACACTGGCGTCTCCTCCTTCACCTCCACCGGCGCCTCCTGCACAAACGAGAACACCTGTGTCAGCTGCCGAGCTTCAGTATGAGATCCAGAACATCGGTGAAGCAGCTCCTGCTGACTCCAACATGGGGGCCTGTTCACACCTGCACACACACCTGTTCACACCTGCACACACACCTGTTCACACCTGCTCACACACCTGTTCACACCTGCTCACACACCTGTTCACACCTGCTCACACCTGTTCACATACCTGTTCACACCTGCACACACACCTGTTCACACCTGTTCACAGACCTGTTCACAGACCTGTTCACACCTGCACACACACCTGTTCACACCTGTTCACAGACCTGCACACACACCTGTTCACACCTGCACACACACCTGTTCACACCTGTTCACACCTGCACACACACCTGTTCACACCTGCACACACACCTGTTCACACCTGCTCACACCTGTTCACATACCTGTTCACACCTGCACACACACCTGTTCACACCTGTTCACAGACCTGTTCACAGACCTGTTCACACCTGCACACACACCTGTTCACACCTGTTCACAGACCTGTTCACACCTGTTCACACCTGTTCACACATACCTGCACACACACCTGTTCAAACCTGTTTACACCTGCACACACACCTGTTCATACCTGCACACACACCTGTTCACACCTGTTCACACCTGTTACATTTGTCACACACACATCGTCACAGTCGGCCCTGGTGTCAGTCTGACTCACACCGCGGCTGTGACGGAGCAGCAGGGTCACAGGTGAAGCTGTCTCGTCACAGGGACGTTCGGACCGCTGCCTGCAGAGTGAAAACAGTTGGGACAAACTAGTTGATCAGAACCAACCTGGAACGGAGCAGCAGAACTCTGAGCAGCCTCCAGCTTCTGCTGCAGCTCCAACACTTCCTGTCGAGCCTGAAAACAAACAGGAAGCGGTTCAGTCGTGGTTCTAAACTTTGGTACTGAATGTGACGGATGTGACGGAGGAGACCTGCTGCAGCTCTGCGTCCAGCTGCTGCCGCTGCTCCTGCTCCACCTGCAGCCTGACAGACACCTGCTGCAGCTGAGACTGCACCTGCACACGCACACACACAAACACACAGTTTATTTACTAACAACTCAAATAATTTATAGATTAGTGATAGTGATAGATGTGCTGGTGCTGTCGGACCTGAGCGAGCTCCTCGCTGCAGCTCTGACTGAACGTGGCCTCCTCCAGCTGTTTCTCCAGCTGAGCCTCCAGCAGCATCAGCTGCTCCTTCAGCTGAGACAGCAAACAGAGTCATTAAAATGTTGATTTCTCAGTTCTCAGTCATCCGGTCCTGGTACCTCTAGGTTCTGTACTGTGTTCAGCTGGACTTGTTTCAGTTTGTTGAAGACGTTTCACCTCTTATCAGAGACGCTCCTTCACTTCTAACTAACTGGTTAAACTCTACGTGGGAGTGTCCTGACAGAGTTGTTAGGGCTACTTGTGAGTTGTTGACCCAACTGGACTCATGTGAGTTGGGGTGGTTGGGTCAACGACTCCCGTGCAACTATAACACCGCTGTAAGGACACTCCCACACTCTGTAAGGACACTCCCACATTCTGTAAGGACACCCCCACACCCTGTAAGGACACTCTCACACTCTGTAAGGACACTCCCACATTCTGTAAGGACACCCCCACACCCTGTAAGGACACTCCCACACCCTGTAAGGACACTCTCACACTCTGTAAGGACACTCCCACACCCTGTAAGAACACTCTCACACTCTGTAAGGACACTCCCACACCCTGTAAGGACACTCCCACACCCTGTAAGGACACTCTCACACTCTGTAAGGACACTCCCACACCCTGTAAGAACACTCTCACACCCTGTAAGAACACTCTCACACTCTGTAAGGACACCCCCACACCCTGTAAGGACACTCCCACACCCTGTAAGGACACTCTCACACTCTGTAAGGACACTCCCACACCCTGTAAGAACACTCTCACACCCTGTAAGGACACTCTCACACTCTGTAAGGACACTCCCACACCCTGTAAGAACACTCTCACACTCTGTAAGGACACTCCCACACCCTGTAAGAACACTCTCACACTCTGTAAGGACACTCCCACACCCTGTAAGGACAATTCCACACTCTGTAAGGACACTCTCACACTGTGTACACACTTGAGGTACGTTATCGATACACTGGTGCCAAATATCGATATTTAAAAATGTAAAAAAAAAACAATGTTTTTTTTTTTTTTGGGCCCACCACCACCACCCCTCTTCGGAGGACAGCTTTATCTTTATTCAAACATAGGTATACAACCAAATAGAATTTTAAAAAAATGGTTTAAGTAGCTCTGAAACCCACACATATAGATATTTAATGATAGTTGTAGTCAGTGTGTGTGTTAAGAAGAGTCACTGTGCAATATACTCTTTGTTTACTTGGCTGTCATTCATGTGAAATTGATTGACAATGTTTTGTAATTCCTGTGAAATGGATTCAGTGCAGTCAATAAATTCGGAATTTCTTCAGTGACACAGATATCGTGATGTATCGTGGATGAAATTCCTTGCAATATATCGATTATCGCAGAATCGCTGTATCGTGATATTATCGTTATCGTGGGCAAAATATCGTGATAGTATCGTATCGCGAGGTACCTGGTGATACCCAGCCCTAGTAAGGACATTCCCACACTCTGGAAGGACACTCCCACACCCTGTAAGAACACTCCCACACCATGTAAGGACACTCTCACACTCTGTAAGGACACTTCCACACTATGTAAGGACACTCCTACACCCTGTAAGGACACTCTCACACTCTGTAAGGACACTCCCACACTCTGTAAGGACACTTCCACACTATGTAAGGACACTCCTACACCCTGTAAGGACACTCTCACACTCTGTAAGGACACTCCCACACTCTGTAAGGACACCACCACACTGTGTAAGGACACTCCCACACTCTGTAAGGACACCACAACACTCTGTAAGGACTAGGGCTGGGTATCACCAGGTACCTCGCGATACGATACTATCACGATATTTTGCCCACGATAAGGATAATATCACGATACAGCGATTCTGCGATAATCGATATATTGCAAGGAATTTCATCCACAATACATCACGATATCTGTGTCACTGAAGAAATTCAGAATTTATTTAGCTACTTAAACCATTTTTTAAAATTTTATTTGGTTGTATACCTATGTTTGAATAAAGATAAAGCTGTCCTCTGAAGAGGGGTGGTGGTGGTGGGCCAAAAAAAAACAAAAAAAAAAAATTGTTTTTTGTTGTTGTTTTTTTACATTTTTAAATATCGATATTTGGCACCAGTGTATCGATAACGTACCTCAAGACGAAATATTGCGATATATCGTAGTATCGATATTTTGGCACACCCCTAGTAAGGACACTCTCACACTATGTAAGGACACTCTCACACTATGTAAGGACACTCTCACACTATGTAAGGACACTCCAAGGTAGAGTTTAAAGCCTGCAGCTCCACCAGTTACTCAACAAGTCCAGTTTCCTACGATACAGAACTTAGAACTTTGTTAACAGAAAAGCATCGCCCAGATTCGGTACTTCAGGTCGGACCTGCTGAGTGCTGTCTGGGTCCGTGCTGTCTGTCTGAGCTCGGTCCTCCAGCAGCTGCAGCTGATCCAGGACCTGCAGACAGAAACAGGTTATAGGAGCTGTAATAAGACTTCACCTGCCACTGAACACCAGACAGAGGAAAAGCTTCTCTCAGAGTCAACGGGTCTCTTTATGAACCCGGTTTGTGTTTGTGACGCTCACTGTTTGTTTCTGCTGCTCGGCTTCACACAGTTTCTTCTTCCACTCGTTTTCTTCTTCTTCAAAGCGCTGCTGCAGAGTCTGAAGCTCCGCCTCCTGCCACAGACACAACCATCGTCACCGTGACATCACAACACTGGAACGCAACAAGCAGACGGGTGAACACATTCAGTCGTCAGTGATGAAGATTAAAGTTTTTACCGTTTCCTGCAGCAGCTTCACTTTCTGATCGAACTCCGTCTGCAGCTCCGTCTGTTTCCTATGAGCCTCCGTCAGCCTCGACTGCACCTGACAACCACATATACATCACATCAGATACCAAACATATCACCTGTATCACCTGTCAGCGGCGTGGAGGACGTCCGTGGGTTTACCTCGGAGAGAGAGCGCTCTGCTTCACTTCTGCTCTCCTCAGCTGTCTGAGTGAGAAGCTGCAGCCAGTCGCTCTGCAACAAGACGACAAACAGGTTCAAGTGTGATCAGAAGAGTTCACCAGCGACTGAATGTTCAGATGAAGAGCAGACCGACCTGGTCCGCCTCCACACGGACGCCAGGAAACAGAACCTGCAGTGACGCCTGGAAGTCCGAATGCAGGGACGCAATCCTGGACTGAGCTTCGGTCTGAAGACACAAACACATGAGGAAGGTAACATTCAGTTCATCACACGGAGGTCAAGTCTTCACAATAAAAGTCCTGCAGCTTCCTGTTCAGCACTGACCAGCGCCGCTTGAAGCTCCGCCTCTCTCTGGTCGCTCAGACGCTCTGCAGTCGAAGACGCCGCTGCTGACAACGCCATTTTCTCCTGCAGCTCCTGAAGTACAAAACCATCACAATGAAAAGTGATTGGTTTGTTACATTGTTACTGTTCTTGTGAAATGTGACAACTTTAGATCAATGGAGTGTAAATGGTTGAAGAGACGAGTGAGGCTGGACTTGACTCACGGTTCCGTGGTGACGGGCCTGTTGGAGCTCCTCTCTGAGCTGCTGGAGTTCTTCCTCCAGGCGCAGCAGCTGAGAGTCTTCCTCCAGACTGACAGACGACAAACAGACACGATGTCACACACAGCTGCACCTGAAACACGTCAGCTGTTTCATCAGGTGTGTTCTCACCTTTCAAAGGGCTGCTCGGACTCTGTCTCACTTCCTGATCCCTGTGGAGGAGAAGAAGAACCATCAGAACCAGAGTGATTGTTCTGACAGCAGTTCTTCTCTGATCTCTGCAGGTAGAACTGATGTCTGACACAAACTGGACGGTAACAGTAAGGTAAGAAACGGGGAAACAGAAGCAGCTTCTCATCAGTGGTAGTTAGCTGCTGAAGCTAGCATTAGCTGCTGAACCTAGCATTAGCTGCTGAGCTAGCATTAGCTTTGACCTTCAGCAGGTGCACTGTGGAGTGACGTGATGATGTCAGTCTGTGGATTCAAACCTACGTCTTTGTGCACCTGATCTCCGGCTGCTGCGTCGCCTTCCGTCGCTCTGAGGACACAAAGAGACACAAAATGGCTGCTGAACGTTTGGCGCTGCACTTCCTCTCCTGTCCACCAGGTGCTGCTGTGGTCAAACTGAATGTGAGAACTGTGAAATGTCGCCGAGCTCCTCTGTTTCTGACCTCTGTGATGATGTCAGCAGCTGTAGCTCCTCCCTCAGCTGAGCGAGCTCCGCCTCCAGAGCGACGACCTGCTCGTCTCTGCTCTGCACACTGACAGGAAGTCACACAGGAAGTTAAACTACACGCCATCACATGAGGGTATTAAAGTGCATGAACGATGGAGAGCAGAAGAAGAGTTTGGTACCGGTTCTTCAGCTGCTGCACGTCAGACGACTCGTCCACCTGCAGACACAAACACATCGGATCAGCTGCACAAAGATCCACACATGATTTCTTTACTTTTTTATGGCTTTATTGATAGAACAGCTGAAGATATGACAGGAAACAGGGAGAGAGAGAGAGGGGGAGTGACACGCAGCAAAGGGACCCGGGCCGGGAGTCGGACCCGGGTCCACTGCAGAACCTCAGCACATGGGACGCGCGCTCTACCAACTGAGCTAATCGGCGCCCCTACACAGATGATTCCTGCTAATGAACTGAAAGAGGATTTTTAAAACCCGTCCCGTTGATCGTCGTGCACCGTGTTGAACTATGACATCATCACACAGACGACCTCTCGTCACGCCCGGCTGTGACTGACTTCCTGCCTCCCGGTGTGACCCCGAGGGAGAAGCCCCGCCCCCGTGACGCGACTCAAATCTACCCCTTTAATAAAAAGCACCACCTGCTCCATCACATCCTGTCAATCAACAGCAGCAGGTGTTCTGGATGAGCAGCAGAATGAAATCATAAAAAAGGTGAGTGTTCAGGTTCTACCTGGACCGCAGCCTGGTTCTCCAGCTGGACCTTGAGCTCCTGCAGCTCCGCCTCTCTGGACGCCAGCGCCCCCTGCAGCTCTGAGGACAAACAGCACAACAACCGGGTTACTGGGTTTCTAATTCATGTGGATGAGGTGGAACCACGGAAGTGACCGGTCAGAACCTTATTCTGGAGTTTCTACAGAACTGGTTCTCATTGCTGAAGCTTTGGGCTGAGTTAGCAACATGCTAACAGAAACACTGACCGCTAACGGCAGCAGCTTCCTGCTGCGAGGCTTTCAGGTCCGAACACACTTCCTCCAGTCGCTGCTGCAGAACCCGCTCAGTGTCCCTGTGGACCAGCTGCACAGACAGACAACAGAACAGAACCCGGCTCCATCGGTTACAACATCCAGAGCTTTTGTGACATTTGAGGACAACAGTTCTGTGATTCTGACCTGGGCTTGGGTCAGTTCCTGCTCGACAGCGGCCATCTTTGCCTCCAGACTCTTCCTGCGCTCCTCGTCGGTCCGCAGAGCGTCAGTGCGCTCGGTCAGCTCCCGACCCAGACGGACACAGTCCTGCCTGAGGCGGGCCAGCTCTGCATTTTGCCTGCAAGGGAGGGTTAGTATCAGACCAGATGATGGACATCAGTGGTTCTGTCCATCCAACACTCTTGTCAACACTGTGACGGACTGAGTCATCAGTACAAACTAGGTCAACTACGAGTCCCAGAGTGCATCATCATCAACAGAACCTGTGTGTTACCTGCTCTCCGCCTGGCTGGTCGCCTGGTTCAGGGCGTCTCGGAGGATGGAGTTCTCCTGCTGCAGCCGGGCCAGCTGAGCATTCGGGCCGTTCTCCAGCTGCTCCTGCAGACTCCCGATCTGTTCAGGTTGAACACAGTTAGCCAAACACACTGTAAACATCTGTCCCAGAACTGGCTTAACTCGCACCTGCCTTCAAGAACCTTAGACTTGACCTGAGACTTGATTGACAGGATGTAAGACTGGACCTGTGCTGCTCGACTGAGCCTGACACCGGACCTGAAGCCTTGTCTGATCTGCCACTGAAGAATAAACATCAGATATTCAGTACCTTCTGGTTCAGCTGTTGGGTGTGTTTCAGGTGCTCCTGGTCAGCAGTCTGGATTCTGGTCTGCAGGCCGGTGACCTCCTGGACTCGAGCACTCTGCTCCGCCTTCAGACGGGCCTCCAAATTAGCCATCTTGGATTTCTCTGCTCCAAGTTCCTGAAGAAGGAAATACAACAAGACCAAATCTGACTTTGTGGGGAGGCTGAAGTCTGGTGACTGTATGTATCCGACAGTAATCTGGAGGGTGTAAGTGCACGTACAGAACTTATGGTGCTGATTCAATTCTTTGTCTAGAATCTGGTGGATCAAGTCTTTTGTTTTGATATTTTGAGAAACGTCTGATTCAGTCTCTTCTGTCTCGAACTCTTTTACATCTTTGTGTTGTTTCTCACTGCTCCTCTACAGCATCGACATATTTAAAGGTGTCCTGGTTCTGCTGCCTATTGGGTCGAATTGACAAACTAACAGAACTGAAGGAGTAAATCTGGCAGAGACCCTGTGACTGATGGTCAGAACTCTGCCCGGCTCACCTTGCTGAGCTCTCTCAGACGGTTCTTGGCGGTCGTGGCGCCGTCCTGCTCGGAGGTCAGCAGCTTCTCTTTCTCCTCCAGCTGTTTCTTCAGAACCAACAGCGGATCTCCTTTCTGACTCGCCTGAACGTCAGGAAGAGACTCGACTTTACCCTCTGATCAGTTTTAATTCAAAGCTTTTCAAACACAGAACATCTTTCACACTCAGGCTACTGTCAGTACATGTGGGCTGCAGAGCAGGAACAGAAACCTGACATGAGCCAGAACCATCAGACCTACAGTGAGCCCGACTGCTGCACTTACTAATAATGAACGCAATCATCAGAATTAATATTTAAAGATGGTACAGTTCCAAGGTAACACTGTCAGAGAGGCACGTTGGCTGCAGGGTAAAAAATGAAAATGTAAATAAGCAATAATCTAGGTGTTGTTAGTTTACGAGCAGCAGCCATGTTTGTTTGTGGAAGTCATCATCATCTTCTCGCCTCCATGAAACCTTGTGATAACTGACCCGACTTGCATTTTCCATTGTAACAGGATGCTAACCCTGCTAGCTGCTGCTAATATAGATGGTGAATGTGCTGGCTGCTAACTTTAGCGGCTATCTGCTGCTGCATCAGTGTTTGTGTACCGACTGTGTGGCTTTATTATGAGCTAACTGCTAACTTTATACTAGCTAACATTAACTGGTGAGTGAGCTAACTGCTAACTTTATACTAGCTAACATTAACTGATGAGTGAGCTAACTGCTAACTTTATACTAGCTAACATTAACTGGTGAGTGAGCTAACTGCTAACTTTATACTAGTTAACATTAACTGTTAAGTGAGCTAACTGCTAACTTTATACTAGCTAACATTAACTGATGAGTGACCTAACTGCTAACTTTAAACTAGCTAACATTAACTGGTGAGTGAGCTAACTGCTAACTTTATACTAGCTAACATTAACTGGTGAGTGAGCTAACTGCTAACTTTATACTAGCTAACATTAACTGGTGAGTGAGCTAACTGCTAACTTTATACTAGTTAACATTAACTGTTAAGTGAGCTAACTGCTAACTTTATACTAGTTAACATTAACTGTAAGTGAGCTAACTGCTAACTTTATACTAGCTAACATTAACTGGTGAGTGAGCTAACTGCTAACTTTATACTAGCTAACATTAACTGGTGAGTGAGCTAACTGCTAACTTTATACTAGCTAACATTAACTGGTGAGTGAGCTAACTGCAAAGCAGCTTGTATAAACATTGTTAGCTTCCATTGTTAGCAGGTGACCGTAGAAGCTAACGTTAGCTGTTTATGTACCAGCTGCCAGGAGCCGTGGCGGACCCCGGCCTTCTGGTTCAGGACCTCCATGAGTTTGAACATCTCGTCGTCGCTGAGCGCTGTGTTGGTCACGGCGGACAGCAGCTCGCCACGTGGCAGCAGGCGGGAGGAGCCGGCAGAGTCGGTCACTTGAGAACAAAACAGAATAAAACACAAGCGTTGATGTTTCTTCTGACAGGATTTCATCAAACTGTATTAATAATCAATGAAATCTTTATTTTTTTTATGGCCTTCTGAGGTCGATACTGATGTTTGATAACAGATAACAGCTGATCAATACTCTCACTCACCGGGCTCAGGTCTCTTGGACTTCTTCTTCTTGCTCAGTGTCTCTTTTGGTTCTTCACTTTTGGCAGCAGTCGGTTCTTTGGTGACTTCCGGGTCAAAGTTCCCGGGAGAAGCATCAACGAGCGGCACCGTGGCTGTGACCAGAACCTCCTCAGCAGCAGCTTCCACCACTGCAGCCGGGTCAACCTTGGCTGACTTCTTCTTCTTCTTCTCCTTAGGTGACGGGGCCAGAGCAGACATAATGGTGGTGGCTACCACAGTGGGTTCTGGTTCTGGTTCTGGTTCAGGCATTGGTTTGGGCTCATGGGCAGCATCAGGCTCAGGAACAGGTTCTGGGTCAGATTCTGGTTCAGTACAGGTCACCACCTCCGGCTCCTCGCCACCATCACTGCCTGGATCTGAGAGCTTCTCATCGGGCCGGTCCTCCTTCTTCTTGGGTTTGGACTTCTTCTTCTTGTCTGATTTGTGGGTCTGTGTTTGGACGAGCTGCCGGCGCTGTTTGGCCAGCGCCTCCTCGTATGACGTCTCCTTCATGGAGAGCGTGGAGACGAGGGCGATGCCCAGCGCCGAGACGATCATGAAGCCTCCAAAGACCAGGAAGCCGAGTGTCTGCGGGTCAGACACATCCATGACTGATCTGAGTGTCACGGGTCGTCTGGAGGACAAAGATGGAGGACAGTTAGCACAGAGCGCGAAGACAAGCTGCTTCACCTGCAGCTGCTTCACCTGCAGCTGACGTCACCAGGATGGTTCATGTTTGAGTAAACTGCTCCTTTAATGAGCTTGTTAACACTAACTGAGATGAAACCTTCAGCAGTTCTGAGAGAAGACAGGTTCTGTCCAAACGACCACACGGCGGCGCTGCCCGCCTGCAGCTCTGTCTGGGTGTCTACCTGCTGATCACTGAGTGGAGGTCAAGGTCAGAACTGACCCGTCTCTCAGAACTTGGTGAAGATGAATTATTGATCTGGAATGTGAAAAACATTCAACTGAAACCCAAAATGTTTCTGTGATAAACCGAAGGACGATCAGCTCAGAAGACTAGTTGATTGATTGATTGTTTGCTTGTTTGTTTGTTTGTTTGATTGATTGATTGATTGATTGATTGTTTGATTGACTGATTGATTGATTAGTCTGGAGCTACAATCAGGACGTCTTTGATTTCTACTGTTGTCTTTAGTAAATCAATCAATCGGCAGACGTGTTGAGCTGCAGCTCATGTTCACTTCATGCTCACTTCAGCACTCAGGTGGTTCCACATGAAACCACAATCAAAACTGTAGACCCGGGTCGGCCCAACACTTCAGAACATTCTGTTCCAGAACTCAACGTTATTTTACTATCAACAGAAACATTCAGTGTGACGGGTCGAGTCCACAGTTAACCCTCTGTACTGTGAACACACACACACATACACACACCACACACACACACACACACCACACACACACACACACACACACACACACACCCACACACACCACACACACACCACACACATACACACACACACCTACACACACACCACACACATACACACACACACACCTACACACACACCACACACACCTACACACACACCACACACACCACACACATACACACACACACACACCACACACACACCTACACACACACCACACACACCACACACACCACACACACACCTACACACACACCACACACACCTACACACACACCACACACACACACACACACCTACACACACACCACACCACACACACACACACCACACACATACACACACACATACACACACACCACACACATACACACACACACACCTACACACACACACACACACACACACACACACACACACACCACACACACACACACACCACACACACACATACAATTATGTAACTCACTTCAGATCTTCACACTAAAACTTATTTCAAACCATAATGTGTGTGTCTGACCAGATCAGAACCGAACAGTCCCAAACAGAAAAGGAATAGGAACAGAACAGAACAGAATAGAACCAAACAGAACAGAACCAAACAGAAGAGAATAGAACAGAACTAAACAGAACAGAACCAAACAGAACAGAACCAAACAATACAGAAAAGAACAGAACAGAATGTTTTTAACTTAAAGACATTGTCCTCACATCAAACCTTCTGTGCTGGTCTGGTCTGTTCGGTTCTGGTCGGGTCTGGTCTGGATCTTGTCTCAGTAGAACCCAGCGGTGTGTCGGACCTTCAGTGTTAAGTGTTCCGGTGGGTCCAGAGTTCTGCTGACTGGTCCAGCTCCTCTCAGTCCGTCAGCCTGCTGCTGCAGAAGAGTCGTGGCACTTTCTCTGAACGGGACCCGAAGCCCCGCCCCCCGCCGACACCGACATCCTCATTGGTCAGCGGGGACGTCACTCGGAGACACTTGAGCCAAACGGATCGGCGGAGGCGGGAGCACAGCCGCTTGGCTTGATGGGAAGTGTAGTTAAAGTTCTGATCTTATTATCTGTGACAACATTCACACTTTATTTACATCTTACAAAATGTTATTACTCTATGATCACACGTTTCTGTTGATGTGAAAAAGATGTATTTATTCATTCATTTTAGAAATAATATGAATGATTGTTACCTCAGTAACTATTTCTTATTAAACCCTAACCCTAACCTGTATATTCGTCTCTTAAATTCTTCATAATGATTTTGTGTTATTCTTTTACCATGTACATCGTATAGGTCAACATGTGCAACCTATCTATTTATCTACTTATTTAGTCACTTATTCAACTATTGATCCTTGATGACACTCCTTGGCATTTTATTTATTTACTCTACCTTATTCCCTATCTATTTATTGTGTGTACTGTGCTGTTGTACTGTGCCAGTATGCAAGCTGCTGAAACCAATTGCCCCTGGTGGGATTAATAAAGTAGTCTGAGTCTGAGTCTGGTTTTTATGAAAAACTGAATAATGAGACCGGCAACCAACTGGTTCTGACCCAGCTCTGTTCTGGACTGTCTGCTGGACTCCACAGATGTGGTGGGTGAGAGGATATAACATATAACAAAACGTCATATAACATAACTTCATATAACATAACTTCATATAACATAACGTCATATAATATAACATAATATAACATGATATAATATAACATAATATAACATAACAACATGATATAATATAACATTATATAACACAATATAACATAATATAATATAACATAATGTAACATAATGAATTATAACATAATATAACATGATATAATATAACATAATATAACATAATATAACATAATATAACATAATATAACATAATATAATATAACATAACAACATGATATAATATAACATAAAATAATATAACACAATATAGAATACCATAATATAACACAATATAACATACTATAATATAACATAATATCATATAACATCATGTAACATAATAAATTATAACATAATATAACATAATATAACATAACAACATGATATAATATAACACAATATAGCATACCATAATATAACACAATATAACATACTATAATATAACATAATATCATATAACATCATGTAACATAATAAATTATAACATAATATAATATAACATAATATAACATAACATAACATAATATTACATAATATAACATAACATAATGTAACATAATCTAATCTAAAGACTGTCAGATTTTATGACATGGTTGTTTAAAAACACACATCATGTGGTCTTTGTTGTAAAGTTCAGAAGTTTCAGCTCCACTTACAGTATCTAAAAACATCATTTATGATCTTTTCCATTCAATCTAATCATTTATCTTTGTTGGTTCTGCCTGTTTACATCCTGTTTACATCCAGTTTAAATCCCCTTCTCACTGTCCACAACCGCCTCCACAAAACATTAATACTAGTTTAGCAGCACTAATTACATGTAGGGCATATTATACATATTTTATATTCTCTATATATCATATGTTATACATGTTTTATATTCTATATATTATCTATTATACATATTTACATTATATTCTATATATATCATATGTTACAAGTATTTTATATTCTATATCTATTATATGTTATACATATTTTACATTCTCTATATATTATATGTTATACATGTTTTATGTTCTATATATTGTATGTTATACATATTTTATATTCTCTATATATTATATGCTATACATATTTATATTGTATTCTTTATATATTATTTGTTGTACATATATTATGTTCTATATATATTTTATGTTATACATATTATATTGTCTTTATATTATGTGTTATACAAATGTACATTATATTATATATATATATACATTATATATTATACAAATGTTCATTATATTCTATATATATTATATGTCATACACATGTTCATTGTATTCGCTATATATTATATGTTATACATGTTTTATTTTCTATATATATATTATGTTATATATGTACATCATTTTTTTATACTTTATATGTTATACATATGTTCATTATATTCTCTATATTATATGTTTTACATATGTACATCATATTCTATAAATTATGTTATACATATGTACATCATATTCTATATATACATCATATGTTATACATATGTTCATTGTATTCTTTATATATTATATGCTACGTTCTTTATATTCTCCATATATTATATGTTATACTTGTTTTATATTCTATATATATTATATGTTATATATGTATAAAAATGTGTTTATATATATTATATGTTATACAGATGTACATCATATTCTATATATATTATATGTTATAATATTGTATGTTATACATGTGTACATTGTATTCTATATATCATATGTTATACATGTGTACATTGTATTCTATATATTATATGTTACACATGTGTACATTGTATTCTATATATTATATGTTATACATATGTACACTGTATTCTATATATAATGTTATACTTATGTACATTATATTCTATATTTATTATATGTTATGCATATGTACATTATACTCTATATTTATTATGTTATATATGTTCATTATATTCTATTTGTTTTACATGTTGTACATGTGTACATTATATTCTATATGTTTTATATGTTATACATGGGAACATTGTATTCTATATATTATATGTTATACATATGTACATTATATTCTATATATATGTTATACATATGTACATTATATTCTGTATTTATTATATGTTATGCATATGTTAATTATACTCTATATTTATTATATGTTATACATATACATATGTACATTGTATTCTATATATTATATGTTATACATGTGTACATTGCATTCTATATATTATGTTATACAAGTGTACATTGTATTCTATATATTATATGTTATACATATGTACATTATGTTCTACATGTACATTTTGTCCCAGTAGTCTGCGCTCGTCCTTGTGACCTGTGGTGCTCGCGGCCGCCGCTGGAGGCGCTGATGAGACGGTTTGTTTCAACAGGACAGAATCACCACAGAAGAAGAAGCAGCAGCAGCGCTGGAGCCAGTTAGCAGCCCGCTAGCGTGAAGCTCACACTAACGTGATGTCTACAACCTCCAAAGTGGTTCTGGGAGTTTCTGTGGTTCTAACTCTGAGCACTGTGGCTGCTGTTCACCTCAAACAGACCTGGGACAGACAGGTAACCCGGTCCGAACCGAGTCGGTCTAATGCTAACACAACCAACAGCAGGGCTAACTGTTAGCTAGCAGTTAGCAGTGTAGGGAGTCAGTGAGGTCACAGGAAGTGACTGATCGATCAGTCCAGGCTGAGAGCTGTGTGAAGAACAAACTGCAGCATTTTAACTTTGACTGAACGAATCAGATCGATAGAAACACTTCCGCTCTGCGGGTCACGTTAATACAGCCTGAGGTAGACTTCCGGTACAGTCTGTACACACGGCGTTAGATAATGAAGATCACTATAGTTACATGTTATGATGATGCTGCAGCGGAGAGCAGTACTGTAATACTACCACCGTGTACAAACACTCACTACATGTGCGATATATTGACCTCAAAACCGGATGTTGTTGACTTTGTCACAAAACATTTCACTGTCTGGAAATGTAATTTATTTTGAAGGTCAGTGTGTTTCCTGTTGTGCTGAGCTGATGTCGATCAGCTGCTCATCTATTGATTATATCACTGACTGTTCTGATCATCGCTGAGTCGTTTGTTGTTCAGTGCGAACTGAAGGACAAAACAAAACTCTGTGACTGATCTGCAGTTTTTAACCATTTTCAGACATTTTAGAGGCCAAACAACTAATCAATGAATTGATAGAATCATCTCCAGCCCTCACTGATCAGTAGAAGCTCTCAGTGTGTTTCCATGAACAGCCTCACTGAGCTGCAGCACGTCTGTCTTTGTTATTAACAAATAGTTTTCTGATTGATTATTATTGAATGTTTGTGGGTCAGCGCCTCCACGAGGGCGTGGTCAGAGATCTGGAGCGGGTGGAGAGGAAGAAGGAGAACCTGAGGCTGCTGGAGGAGCAGAGGACGCTGACCAGACAGCTGGAGGAGGACAGGCGGCGCCGAGAGACGGAGCTCCGCCCACAGGACCACTGACACAGGTATGATGCTCCTGTTCACAGAGGAGAGGACGCTCTGATGTCACACTGTGTCAGGACAACAGAACAGAACCCTGGACTGTTTGTGAGCGTGGTGCCCTGGGTCCGGTCCACCTGTCAGCACCTTCTCTGCATCACTTACTCTATTTATTTACTTCTCTTACTCTACAAATTAATTTTTCCTGTCTTGGCCTGTTCGTCACAGACGGTCCAGCCCGACTCGACGTGATGGACAGCAGCAGCGAGCAGCTGGGTGGAGCGGAGGACGAGGCGACCTGTACGTCGGCGTCCGAAGGGCTGGAGGAGGGCGAGGTGGAGGGCGAGACGCTGCTGATCGTGGAGTCGGAGGATCAGGGATCGGTGGATCTGTCACACGACCAGAGCGGAGACTCACTGACCAGCGACGTGGGCGAGGAGGCTGACGGAGGCTGGGCCTGCGAGGACATGTCCTTCTACTGCGACCGCTGCCACAAGTGGGTCCCTGCAGGTGAGACGGCCAATCACAGCTCTGCTGCTCCATCAGGTGTCTTCCCCTCCAGGAACGTGACGACAGTTAACCTCAGGTGTGTCTCTGCTTGTGTTCTTCAGCTCAGCTCCGCGGTGAGCAGCCCAGCTACCTGAAAGGAGACAACTTCTTTAAATTTGTCTGCTGTGACTGCGCTGAGGACGGAAAGGAGAGCTTTGAGAGGATGAGACTCACCTGGCAGCAGGTACGACCTGCATCGTTCACTCACCTTCACACACACTGAAGGACACTGAGCTCAGTGATTCACACATGAACACTACAGCAACACAGACTGAGTCTTTGTCTTCCTGTGTGTCAGGTGGTGATGTTGGCCATGTACAACCTGTCTCTGGAAGGAACCGGCCGGCAGGGTTACTTCAGGTGGAAAGAGGACATCTGCGCTTTCATTGGCCGACACTGGAACTTCCTGCTTGGAACAAGGTCACCTTCCATCCTTCTGTCATTGTATTTACTCACCTGTTTCTTTTTAAACTCTTCATCTGTTTTTTACAACACGTTGGTAACAGATGTGTGAATGCAGTGACGGGATGCTCCTTCAGTTGAAGGATAGTTCTGCTTTTGATGTTTCTGGGTCTTATTTCAGTCCAGTATGTCCATCAGGGATCATGTACACACCAAATTAATGCCTGACATCAGAAAGAAGTGGAAATATGATCAAACAGGTTGTAAACAAACTACTGTATCTGCAGCTAAAACTAAAGGTGGCCAATAATCCATTTACAGTAAAACTGTTGTACAGCAGGTCGGTGTGTCATTATTTAAAGGTATTTTTCCACAGAAAACATGTTTTTATGCGTCTTAATTACACAAAGTCAGTGCAAAAGCATGAATACATGCAAATTGATGGCAGGTCTGCTCTGGAGGAGAGAGTCGGGGGCAGAACCAGAACTCGGACACATTAGATTCGACTTGTTCGCTCCACCAAACAGCATCCAGCAGAGTTCACTGGGAGCTGCCGGTCCAGGTAGATCTGTGTCGAGGTCGTAACAAATATTCAGCACTATTGGCTGCTGTAAACAATCAATGTCCACAGCAAGTCCAGGAAACACGTAACCAAGCCAAAGCAAACCACACTTCAACTTTTAATAAACATCCAGAACTTTACGACCTCTCGTCCTCACATCATTCTGTGGAACTTCTGTATTTTGTGGGCTAAGTTGTTCACGTGCTGGCGTTGTTGTGGTTGTTTAGAGTCTAAACTTTAGACCGTCTGAACTCTGGAGCAGAGACTGTTTCTACCACCTTGAACTACATTTAGTCTCTCAAATCTTAGATTCAGTTCCGGAGTTTCTCTAAAGGTTCTCAGAGACTAGTGTAGTTGGAACCGAGTTCCTATGGTGCAGGCGGTCCACAGATGACAAAGACACACATTGATAGATTCTACGGATATCAGGTGTAATCGGTTACAGCATAGTCAGATTGTGAATGGCTGCTGCTCCTGATGTGGTTCAGCGTGTCCAGATCCTGACTGAGTTTCCTGTGGTCGCGTGGGTCCTGGTGACTGTTTCTGTGTGCAGGAAGAAGACGTCGACATGGTGGAGCACGGTGGCTGGCTGTCTGTCCGTCGGCAGTCCAACCTTCTTCCGCTCAGGAGCTCAGGAGTTTGGTGAGCCCGGCTGGTGGAAGCTGGTCCAGAACCGACCTCCAACTCTGAGACCTGAGGTGGACAAATCCACCACCAAGGCTAAAGGTAACTTCCACCCAGCAGCACTGTAGTGAAAGGTTCCGGTCCTGCAGGTAACGACTCTGAGCTGATACTCTGTTGTCGCCTGCAGCCTCCAAACCTGCCGTGGACCCGATCATCACTGTGGAGGGTCTGAGGAAGCGCGGGGCCAGAAACCCTGTGGAGAACGCCATGCAGCTGAAGGAAAAACGTTCCCGCACTCAGGAGGCCAAAGATATCCGGCGGGCTCAGAAAGAGGCAGTGAGCGGCTACACCGACCGCAGCACCTCCTCCACGCCAGTGAAACTGGGCGGAGGCCGCGGCGGGAGCACCGGGCGCCGGCCCGACCTCGTCCTGGAGAAGGGTGAGGTCATCGATTTTTCCTCCCTCAGCTCTTCAGATCGAACTCCACTCACCAGCCCGTCACCGTCGCCCTCACCGGACTTCTCTGCCCCGGGGACGCCGGCGTCTCACTCAGCAACACCCAGCCTGCTGTCGGAGGCGGACCTGATCCCTGACGCCATGCCTCCACAGGCTCTGTTCCATGGTGAGTGACGCTCCACTCACAGACCAGGGACAAAACAACTTGTTAAATGTCTGTCAGTTTTATTTGAGCGTGACGTAAACGCTGATGTCTCTGATGCTTCGACCTCCAGACGATGAGGAGATGGAGACGGAGGGAATGATCGACCCAGGGATGGAATACATCCCTCCTCCCAGCGCCAACCTTGTTGCCCGCAAGAAGCTCCGCATAGCACCACCTCACATAAAACGTGAGGCAGACAGTGAGGACGATGAAGGCCGCGATCGTGGGGACGACTTTGAAGAGCCGGTCGGACCGGGTGAAGGTCCATCTCTCTCCACTGGGGGGTGTGCTAGTGCTGGAGGACCTGAGCGGAGAAGGATCACACATCCTGAGAAGGCAGATGGTTCTGGTGGTGTCCAGACTCCTCGCTTCTCCATGCTCAGTCTTTATGAGGAGAGGATGCTGCTGCGGCGGCTGGATGCCTGCCCGCTGGCCCTGGCTGTCACCCCACAGGCCAAACGCCTCCAGAGAAAGCTGCTGGTCCGCCAGGCCAAGAGGCAGAGAGGGCTCCCGCTGCTGGACCTCGACCGGGCCATCAGCGCCACCCTCAGCCTGGTGGGGGGGATCTACGGCGCCCAGGAAGTCGGGTCACAGACGCGAGGTGGAATCATGGGAAAATACTGCACCAACAGCCACGAGCTGCGTATTCTGGATCGCTTCCAGGTACCTTCATCATACATCCTGGTCTTCTTCGATCAAACACGTATGTCCTGTATCTCCCATTGAGCTGGTACCTCCACATGACCCGTCCTGACCCAGAACCCTGCTTCTGCTGGAACTTATTAATGATAAGGAACGATGGCAGCTGGTGCATTGCTGTTATAAATCAGATGTTTTGATTCTGTAAGTTAGTTTGACTCTTGTTCTGAACCTGTAGTTGTTCTCAGCTGCTGTCAACAGTGAGGAATCAGAGAAGCTACAGTTCAGTCATTTAGAAACTGACTCAAATGAAAGTTTTCCATGTGAAACACTTTTGTGCTTCTGATTGTGTTGATGATACCAGAACCAGAACCACTAACGTAAACTTAACATGAATGTGTTTGTGTGCAGACCAACCCCTCCAGCCGACGGGGCGTCCAGCAGCACTCCGTGTCTTTCTGGCATCGCCTGATGGGAGCAGAGGGCAGTTTGGACCAGAGCATCAAGAGTCCGTACACATCCCGCATCCTGAAACCGTACATCAGGTAAAGAGTCCCGAGACCGTACATCAGGTAGAGAGTGCTGAGACCGTACATCAGGTAGAGAGTCCTGAGACCGTACATCAGGTAAAGAGTCCTGAGACCGTACATCAGGTAGAGAGTCCTGAGACCGTACATCAGGTAACGAGTCCTGAGACCGTACATCAGGTAGAGAGTCCTGAGACCGTACATCAGGTAGAGAGTCCTGAGACCGTACATCAGGTAAAGAGTCCTGAGACCGTACATCAGGTAAAGAGTCCTGAGACCGTACATCAGGTAGAGAGTCCTGAGACCGTACATCAGGTAGAGAGTCCTGAGACCGTACATCAGGTAGAGAGTCCTGAAACCGTACATCAGGTAAAGAGTCCTGAGACCGTACATCAGGTAGAGAGTCCTGAGACCGTACATCAGGTAGAGAGTCCTGAGACCGTACATCAGGTAGAGAGTCCTGAGACCGTACATCAGGTAGAGAGTCCTGAGACCGTACATCAGGTAGAGAGTCCTGAGACCGTACATCAGGTAGAGAGTCCTGAGACCGTACATCAGGTAAAGAGTCCTGAGACCGTACATCAGGTAGAGAGTCCTGAGACCGTACATCAGGTAAAGAGTCCTGAGACCGTACATCAGGTAGAGAGTCCTGAGACCGTACATCAGGTAGAGAGTCCTGAGACCGTACATCAGGTAGAGAGTCCTGAGACCGTACATCAGGTAAAGAGTCCTGAGACCGTACATCAGGTAGAGAGTCCTGAGACCGTACATCAGGTAGAGAGTCCTGAGACCGTACATCAGGTAGAGAGTCCTGAGACCTTACATCAGGTAAAGAGTCCCGAGACCTTACATCAGGTAGAGAGTGCTGAGACCGTACATCAGGTAGAGAGTCCTGAGACCGTACATCAGGTAAAGAGTCCTGAGACCGTACATCAGGTAGAGAGTCCTGAGACCGTACATCAGGTAAAGAGTCCTGAGACCGTACATCAGGTAGAGAGTCCTGAGACCGTACATCAGGTAAAGAGTCCTGAGACCGTACATCAGGTAGAGAGTCCTGAGACCGTACATCAGGTAGAGAGTCCTGAGACCGTACATCAGGTAGAGGTAGAACAGCAGTTGTCTTCGATATAATAAACTAAACTAAACTTCTGTCTGTGCTCTTCAGGAGGGATTACGAGAGTCGTCCAGTGAAGCTGAGGTTGCTGGAAGAGATCAGAGCTTACCCTCACAGGAAGGAGCCCGACTGGGTCCCTGAACCCAACGCCTCCATCGACTACTGCTACGTCCGCCCAAACCACATCCCTTCTGTCAACGCCATGTGTCATGACAGCTTCTGGCCAGGTAGCACACACCAACATTCTCCTCACTAAGATCCATCCGACCGTGAATCTGTCCGTCCAAACCCACCGATTGTTCGGTTCTGTCCTCCTCCAGGTGTGGACCTGTCAGAGTGTCTGCAGTACCCGGACTTCAGCGTGGTGGTCCTCTATAAGAAAGTCGTGGTTGGCTTTGGTTTCATGGTGCCAGACGTGAAGTACAACGAGGCCTACATCTCCTTCCTGCTGGTGCATCCTGAGTGGAGGAGAGCCGGCATCGGCACCTTCATGATCTACCATCTGATCCAGGTGAGGCTCCAGACACTGAGCACAAGGTTCTGATGCAGCCGGTACCTGAGGTGGACAGACTGTCAGTGATGACATTTACGTCTGTTTAACAGTTTATCAGATTGTCGTCCCTAACAGTCAGTTAGACGTTAAAACATGCAGGTTGAAAACACACACAGCTGTTTATAATTCTCAGTAATCATCTTCTGCTGCTTGTTGTGAGCAGACAGCAGAAATACGTGTTTGACCTCCTCTGAGCTGAATGTTTCGGTGTTTTTCAGACGTGTATGGGCAAAGACGTGACGCTGCACGTGTCGGCCAGTAATCCTGCCATGCTGCTCTACCAGAAGTTTGGCTTCAAAGCGGAGGAGTACATCCTGGACTTCTATGATAAATACTATCCTGTGGACAGCACCGAGTGCCGCCACGCCTTCTTCCTCCGACTGAGGCGCTGATGGATCGACACACACCAGTTCTGGTCCTCCTGCTGGATCTGAACTGCAGAGACGGAGATCTTGAGCAGCACAATGCTGGCTCAAAGGCACCTGGACGGAGATTGAACCCTCAGCAGCCACCGTCTGCTGGAGCCCGACGACACTGAAGAAAACTAGAACTAATAAACACAGTGATGTATGTTGTCGGGTCCGTCAGTGCTCAGCGGTTCATGTTCTGACTGACTTCTTTTTTTTCATTATTTCATTTTCAGTTCAGTAAATCTGTTTGTCCTCGATGGAGTGTGTGTTTGTTTTATAGCTGCTGTTTCTACATTTACACCTCAGACAAGACTTCATGTCGTCAGCTGTTCAGAACAAACGGATCAGCTGCTGATCAGGGTTTGGGTCAGCAGAGAATAACTGTCAGTACTTTAAATAAAGATCCAAGTTTTTAAACATCAGAACCAAAAACAGACTTCAGTCAACAGACGCTGTTAAAGTTTTATTCAGTAACAAAGTCAACATGTTCTGCACATCCAGTCACATCCACCAGCAGCACAGGACGGGTTCTGCTCAGTCTACAACGGCCCAGAACCAGAATAATGTTGACATTGTACATCTGCAAACCACAGACACGTTAAATCTGTCTGCATGTCAGATCAACATGAAGGTGACGCTGGTGCCGCAGCAGCTGGGTGAGTCCACTGTCGGGTCAGAGCCACTGTCGGGTCAGAGATGTGCTTGTGACAGAACATGTTGTCGTCACTCTAACCAGGTGGTTCTGTATCTTGACCTAACCGGACCACAACATGAACTGAGCTTGTAGAAACACAGCTGTGACGTGTCTGTGGTTTGTAGATGAATCTCAGCATTTATTCTGGGGAACAGGTCAATAATGGAGCCGGGCCACAGGAACCGATCCAAACCCTGGTAGTGTCGTTATTCTACGAACACGACATCGACATTAAAGTCTTTCTGAGCCGTTAAAACAAACCCGTTTGTGTCGTTCTCAGTCAGAACACGTCCAGGTTCAGTTTGGGTTTGCCCAGTTTGCCCAGTAAGTCCAGTCCAGTCTGAGCAGCCAGCAGAGACACCATGTTGTTGCAGCCGGAGCGCACCGCCACGTCGTACGCCGTCTGACCTTCGGCGTTCCTGCGCCTCACGCTGGCCTTACAGCTGAAAACAGAGTGACAGGTGAGACCAGAGTGACGGGTACCAGATGAAACATTACCTGGAGGAACCGGCTGGTTCTGTGGTTCCAACACTGTTAGAAACATTTGTGATGATGTGAGAATCAAGGTCTGTGAGTGTGTGTGTTCCCACATGTGTGTGTGTGTTCCTACGGAATCAGAATCAGAATACTTTATTGATCCCCGGGGGGAAATTTTTTTTGGTACAGATGCTCCATGCAAAGCAGAAATAGAAATACAGCGTGAATGGAAACAAGAGATAAAGATAAAGATATAAATGAAATATTAAAGTAGACAATAAAGGTGTGTGTGTTCCCACAGGTGTGTGTGTGTTCCCACAGGTGTGTGTGTGCTCCCACAGGTGTTTGTGTTCCTACAGGTGTGTGTGTGTTCCCACAGGTGTGTGTGTGTTCCTACAGGTGTGTGTGTGTTCCCACAGGTGTGTGTGTGTTCCCACAGGTGTGTGTGTTCCCACAGTTGTGTGTGTGTTCCCACAGGTGTTTGTGTTCCTACAGGTGTGTGTGTTCCCACAGTTGTGTGTGTGTTCCCACAGGTGTTTGTGTTCCTACAGGTGTGTGTGTTCCTACAGTTGTGTGTGTGTTCCTACAGTTGTGTGTGTGTTCCTACAGGTGTGTGTGTGTTCCTACAGGTGTGTGTGTGTTCCTACAGGTGTGTGTGTGTTCCTACAGGTGTGTCCTACCTGAGCAGGACTTTAGCACACTGCAGCCCTTCAGAGCCGCGAGCTGCAGCTTCATGCAGAGCGGAGTTCTTCATCCTGAGGAGGAGGAGTTCACCTTCATCACGTGTGACATCATCAGAGATTATATGTATATTATATCACACTACACAAGTCAGATCAAAGATCAGGAAACTGATCAGTACATCATTGATCTGTTTCCTTTGTTTCTGATTGGTGGAGACACGCAGGAGGTGATGAGCTGTGATTGGCTCAGTCATCAAACAGAGGAGCAGAAATAACAATAATATCCTGAGAATTCATTTTGTTTCATGTTGTTGAATAAAGTTTGAATAAAAACAGTTTTATGTTGTCTTACTGTCCCGACTGCTCGTCCACGTCAGCTCCTCGCTGCACCAAAACAGGAAGTACATCATGGTGGCCGTTCACCACGGCAACCGCCAGAGCGTGTCGGCCATCACCGCCACAGCAGGTGGGATCCGCCCCCTGGTGGTTGATGGGAAAACAAACAGACCAATCAGAGTCAACAGAGTCAGGAGATCCAGAGGCGGCTGCTGATTGGCTGCAGAGGCTCGTACCTGATCCAGGAGCTGCTGGATGGTGCTGATCTGACCTCGACCCGGACCCAGTTCCTTCAGTAACTGAAGGTCTTTCACCTGGAACCAGAAGAACCAGGAGAACCAGGAGAACCAGGTTAACAAGGTGAACCAGGTTAACAAGGAGAACCAGGTGAACCAGGAGAACCAGGTGAACCAGGAGAACCAGTGTCACTCGGGTTCAGATCAAGTTCAGTTTCTTCTTCTGAATGATCAGTTTCAGAAACACATTTTCTCACCGGAGGTTTGGGCGCCAGGTTCGGTTTGGGAGGTTTCATCACACCTGTGGACGCATCACTTCCTGTCAGACACAAACAGAACCACTGAGGAGACTCGGTCCATACAACAACATCAACATTTAATATTTTCAGAAGACAATTTTTCATCTTAAAATGTCAATTTCCGTTTTTCTAACTGTTTTATATTCATATTAGTGTAATAAAATAAGAATCTTTTCATTTTCTTGTCTGTCTTTTTTAGTGATGATTTAGTTTTTTGAGTCATGACTTAAAATATCCCCTGCAGGCCACCGTCTCCTGATGATGCCACATGTTAGTTATTCGTGAAGACGGAGGACTTAATGACTTGATGTTCTGGATACTCGTCAGGTTTCTAACATGTTGAAAGTCTTGTTCCATCAACATGTGAAGTTGTTCCTCTGTTGACTGGAGGCCTTGAGGACTTCGTTCACGGGACACGATGTAGAACCCACTGAGGTGATATGATTGTGGTTCTGGGCTGAACTGACATGATGAATTTAAAAAACGTTTGCTGTTGGTTCTTACTGAGTCCGCTGCTGTCGGAGGATCGCTCTGTGATGCTGCTCAGAGTCTCGGTCCGATCTGCTCTCAGTCCAACGCCATCAGCTGCCGGATCCACCTGAGACCAAACAAACCGTCAGCCCACACTAGGCTCAGCAAACACACAATGAGTCCAGCTGACGTGTTGTACAACGGACCTGGTTCTCCTCCCGCCCGGCCGACACAAAGCTGACGGTCACACTGACCTCGTAGCGATCTTCCTGAATCACAGCAGAAACCATCTGAAGGAACACAGCGCATCATGTGACAAACAGGAAGTAACTCACAGTACTGCTTCACCTGGTCAGGTATGTACAGCAGTCTGAAACTGATCCAGTCACACAGTGTTAGTTCACTTCAATCATTTGAAATTTAAAGGAACAGTTCACCAGCATCAAGGTGGAAGTCAGGTGAAGTGTGGTAGTCCACAGAACAGTTCTGGAGCTTCACAGTTTAACAGAGCTGCAGCGTTCTGATAAACTTGGGGGAAAGAAAATTACTAGATTTAACTTTTTTGGTGAACTGCTCCTTTAATCCCACAGGTGATGTCACTAACAGACAGGTGAGGTGAGGCGTACCCGGCCCAGACGAGGCTCTCCCAGTAGAGCCCTGAAGGGGGCGTTGTTCTGAGTGTAACTCCTCAAATGTCCACACACATGATCCAACTGCCTCCTCCAGTAACCTGAGGACATGAACGCATCATGAGACCAGTGTGACAGACCCGACCCCCATAGTGGTGTCAGTGGTGTCGGTGGTGTCAGTGGTGGTGTCGGTGGTGTCGGTGGTGTCAGTGGTGGTGTCAGTGGTGTCGGTGGTCTCGTTGGTGGTGTCAGTGGTGTCAGTGGTGTCTGTGGTGGTGTCGGTGGTGGTGTCAGTGGTGTCGGTGGTGGCGTCGGTGGTGGTGTCGGTGGTGGTGTCTGTGGTGTCGGTGGTGTCAGTGGTGGTGTCGGTGGTGGTGTCGGTGGTGGTGTCAGTGGTGGTGTCGGTGGTCTCGGTGGTGGTGTCAGTGGTGTCTGTGGTGGTGTCGGTGGTGGTGTCAGTGGTGTCGGCGGTGGTGTCTGTGGTGGTGTCGGTGGTGGTGTCTGTGGTGTCGGTGGTGTCAGTGGTGGTGTCAGTGGTGTCGGTGGTGGTGTCGGTGGTGGTGTCGTTGGTGTCAGTGGTGGTGTCAGTGGTGTCGGTGGTCTCGGTGGTGGTGTCAGTGGTGTCTGTGGTGGTGTCGGTGGTGGTGTCAGTGGTGTCGGTGGTGGTGTCTGTGGTGGCGTAGGTGGTGGTGTCAGTGGTGTCGGTGGTGGTGTCTGTGGTCTCGGTGATGGTGTCGGTGGTGGTGTCAGTGGTGTCGGTGGTGGTGTCTGTGGTGGTGTCAGTGGTGTCAGTGGTGTCAGTGGTGTCGGTGGTCTCGGTGGTGGTGTCGGTGGTGGTGTCGGTGGTGTCAGTGGTGTCGGTGGTGTCTGTGGTGGTGTCAGTGGTGGTGTCGGTGGTGTCGGTGGTGTCAGTGGTGTCGGTGGTGTCTGTGGTGGTGTCAGTGGTGTCGGTGGTGGTGTCGGTGGTGGTGTCGGTGTGTCAGTGGTGTTGGTGGTGGTGTCAGTGGTGTCTGTGGTGGTGTCGGTGGTGGTGTCAGTGGTGGTGTCAGTGGTGGTGTCGGTGGTTGTGTCAGTGGTGTCTGTGGTGGTGTCGGTGGTGGTGTCTGTGGTGTCAGTGGTGTCTGTGGTGGTGTCGGTGGTGTCTGTGGTGGTGTCAGTGGTGTCTGTGGTGTCAGTGGTGTCGGTGGTGGTGTCAGTGGTGTCTGTGGTGGTGTCGGTGGTGGTGTCTGTGGTCTCGGTGGTGGTCTCGGTGGTGGTGTCGGTGGTGGTGTCTGTGGTGTCGGTGGTCTCGGTGGTGGTGTCGGTGGTGGTGTCGGTGGTGTCAGTGGTGTCTGTGGTGGTGTCAGTGGTGGTGTCGGTGGTGTCAGTGGTGTCGGTGGTGGTGTCGGTGGTGGTGTCAGTGGTGTCTGTGGTGGTGTCAGTGGTGGTGTCGGTGGTGTCAGTGGTGTCGGTGGTGGTGTCTGTGGTGGTGTCAGTGGTGTCAGTGGTTTCGGTGGTCTCGGTGGTGGTGTCGGTGGTGTCAGTGGTGTCGGTGATGGTGTCAGTGGTGTCTGTGGTGTCTGTGGTGGTGTCGGTGGTGTCAGTGGTGGTGTCGGTGGTGTCAGTGGTGGTGTCGGTGGTGGTGTCTGTGGTGTCAGTGGTGTCTGTGGTGGTGTCGGTGGTGTCAGTGGTGGTGTCGGTGGTGTCAGTGGTGGTGTCGGTGGTGGTGTCAGTGGTGTCTGTGGTGGTGTCTGTGGTGGTGTCAGTGGTGTCGGTGGTGGTGTCGGTGGTGGTGTCGGAAGTGTCAGTGGTGGTGTCAGTGGTGTCTGTGGTGGTGTCAGTGGTGGTGTCGGTGGTGTCAGTGGTGTCGGTGGTGGTGTCAGTGGTGTCTGTGGTGGTGTCAGTGGTGGTGTCGGTGGTGTCAGTGGTGTCGGTGGTGGTGTCGGTGGTGGTGTCAGTGGTGTCTGTGGTGGTGTCAGTGGTGGTGTCGGTGGTGTCAGTGGTGTCGGTGGTGGTGTCTGTGGTGGTGTCAGTGGTGTCAGTGGTTTCGGTGGTCTCGGTGGTGGTGTCGGTGGTGTCAGTGGTGTCGGTGGTGGTGTCAGTGGTGTCTGTGGTGGTGTCAGTGGTGGTGTCGGTGGTGGTGTCAGTGGTGTCTGTGGTGGTGTCGGTGGTGGTGTCTGTGGTGTCTGTGGTGTCAGTGGTGTCGGTGGTGTCGATGGTGATGTCAGTGGTGTCGGTGGTGATGTCTGTGGTGTCAGTGGTGTCTGTGGTGGTGTCGGTGGTGGTGTCTGTGGTGTCTGTGGTGGTGTCGGTGGTGTCGATGGTGGTGTCAGTGGTGTCGGTGGTGATGTCTGTGGTGTCAGTGGTGTCTGTGGTGGTGTCGGTGGTGGTGTCAGTGGTGTCTGTGGTGGTGTCGGTGGTGGTGTCAGTAGTGTCTGTGGTGGTGTCGGTGGTGGTCTCGGTGGTGGTGTCAGTGGTATCTGTGGTGGTGTCTGTGGTGTCAGTGGTGTCTGTGGTGGTGTCGGTGGTGGTGTCAGTGGTGTCTGTGGTGGTGTCGGTGGTGGTGTCAGTGGTGTCTGTGGTGGTGTCGGTGGTGGTGTCGGTGGTGTCTGTGGTGTCGGTGGTGGTGTCAGTGGTGTCTGTGGTGGTGTCGGTAGTGTCGGTGGTGGTGTCAGTGGTGTCTGTGGTGGTGTCGGTGGTGGTGTCAGCATCTGACCTCTGCCTGGGCTGACAGCAGTCAGTAGCTGTCGGCCATCTCTGGGCGCCTGCTGCCTGCTGAGTTCTCGCGCCCTCTGTTTCTCTTTCCTCTGTAGCTCAGTGGATGATGGGTAATAGAGTCCAACAGTCTGTGTGCACTGCTCTGCAGTGGGTGTGGTCATTCTAACCCTGGGGGCGGGGCCAGAAGAGGGCGTGGCCTGAGAGGAGACATCATGGGCAGGTGTGGCTGCAGCCTGCTCACACACAGGGAGACAACAGTCAGTCTAGTGTGATATTCAGAATTATGAACTGAGTTAGCAACATGACATTAGCAGTGAAGCATACCCGTTTGGTGGCGGCGCCTCCAACAGGTCTTCTGATGTCACCATAGGATGTGGGCGGGGCCGGTGCTTCCAAGAAGATGCCGCAGGCTGTGCAGAAGAAGGCGTATGGGTCTCCGCTCGCTCCACATCGGCAACAAATCACACATCTGGCTGCATGACCAGGCTAGAAACACAAACATCACATTACTACATTTCCCACAATGCTTCTCTCTCCAGGCTAGCTTAGCACAACGACTGGAAGCTAGGAAACACTTCTCCATACAAAAAAATTCAAAAACAGAAAACTCACAAATATTGACAATTTCCAACCACAGAATTCATACAAAGCTATTCCACTATCAATACTGAGGAGTGATGCTAATAATAGCTAGCACGCTACTGTTACTGTTATGTGTCCAGCATAGAAACGGTGCAGGTTTTAGCCTAGCTGCTAGCTTAGCTTAATGGAGGATTGTGGTTTTAGCCTCTGTGCTGAAAGCTAATCAACTATTAATGCATTTTTACAACCTGGACCTGAAGCACACTTTAAAATACAGATATACAAACTTTATTAGCTACTTATTAGCT